>NW_026057577.1:13818432-13853112 GCF_023721935.1 Panthera uncia | reverse complement strand
TATGTTATGTTATGTTATGTTATGTTATGTTATGTTATGTTATGTTAATAATGGTATTACAGATACAACCACCAGGCTTCCAGTTGTCCCAGAATAATGACTAAATCTCACACTCTTGGTTCAGAGCAAAGCCAATAGGTGGTTCAGCTACCTCCCCTCGGGTGTGAGATAGAAACAAATACAGAAACTAGCTCTACCCCAAGGAAAAGACAAGCTCTCCCTCTGTTCCCTTTCTGCGGAGGAGATGCTTTCTTTTTGCCAGGCCAAGTGGTGGTTCCAGAAGAATTCTTGTCTTAAAAAAAAGGGGGAAATACAAAAAGGGTGACTTTCACTTTTAATCCCTTTTTGGATGTCTGCTTTTCCAGAGAACTGGGGACAATCGGATGGGGCCAGTGCGCTTTTTACGAGCGGACCATTTTGGAGACACCACCTGTCCACACCAGCCAGCAGTAGTGTGTATACAATGAGGGAGAACAGCAGGAAGGTGACCCGGCCCAGTTAAGAGGGTATTTTTTGTTGTTGTTGTTCTTTTTCTTACCACCTCAGCCCTACCCTGACAGGGAAGGAAGCAGCAGTGGGTATATGAGGGGGAAAGGGGAAATGTAAAAGACCACGCGGCCCCCATCCATCCGTGTCAGGTCAGTCAAGTCAAAGCTGTGGCATGTGCTTGGGATGGGGGTGGGTTAGATAGAAGAGACTGGAATCAATGCAATATTAAAATTTTAGACTAAATAGGGCTGAGCTTTATAGACCCAAAGGATACTGTTTGTATTAAGTCAGAATGTCTGAAAACTTATGGATTTAGGTCAAGATAATATAAAGGAAGACATTACTTACATAAGACATCTGGGAATAGTTACTGGCAAAAAAAAAAAAATCAGGTTTATGTCGTAATGAGTTGATATTCCACAATAAGCCAGTGTGTGTGTGTGTGTGTGTGTGTGTGTGTGTGTGTGTGTATGTGTGTGTGTATGTGTGTGTGTGTATGTATGTATGATAAAAATTTCAAACAGTACAGAAAGAGATAAGAATTATGTAATAATGAGATAATCTGGTTTTCAACACAACATGGGGTAGGGGGTAACCTTGGGTTCTTTATTCTTCTCATGGGCCTGTCTTTAGTACAGTTGGGTGAGTTGTGAAATTTCGGGGGCACCTGCATTGTGGGAGACTCTGTTACTTCAGAAAGCCTCCTGCACGCCTGAGGTGTGAGGCGATAGAGAGGTCAGCACCAATGACTTTCTCCACTGGAGCTCAGAAAGAAAGCAGCCAAATCAACTTGCCTATTCTAGCCATTGCCCCACCATCTCCATCAGACTTAGGTGATGCATTCTAATATCAATATATAAGCCTTTTTTTTTTTTTTTTGAGGGGTTGAGTATTCTAAGAAAGACTGTAAAGGTCAAAGTTCTAGTTAACTCAAATGCTGTCTTGTCCTCCTCAAGGGAAGGCATTTCAAGTTATGACCTATGTATCCTGCCTCTACCCCTGACCAGTTTCATATTGCACCACATTGTGCTCATACGCGCTCTATCATGCAGCCCTTTCTCTGGGTTCCTTGGTCTAAGAGGACAACTCCTTTCTATGGGAGATGTCTCTCCCTGAATTCCTTTTGGCTTCCTGCAATTTGAGAAATGTCTTAGACTGCATCCTTATTTTAATTCTTTTTAATTTTATTTATTTTGAGAAAGAGCATGAGTGGGGGAGAGGCAGAGAGAGAGAAAGAGAGAGAGAGAGAGAGAGAGAGAGAGAGAGAGAATCCCAAGCAGGCTCCATGCTGACAGCTCCATGCTGACCAATGCTGGGCTTAACCTCATGAATCGAGAGGTTATAACCTAAGCCAAAGCTGACGCTTAACTGACTGAGCCACCCAGGTGCCCCAGACTGCATCCTTTTGAGCATTACCCTTATTCGCTGCCCTTCACACAGGCTCAGGAGGAAGAGGCTGTGTCCTTCCTGCTCTGTAGGACTGGTGACCTACCTCATTTGCTGAGCCTAGTATAGAGTGATAATGTGGGAGCTCTTGTTGAAAAAACTACCAGGATTTTCCAGATGGTGACGACAGAGCACTAAACCAAACACAGGGACCCTTCTGAGCACAGGGTACCTGTATGACTGGGCCTTACACCTCTGGGAGAGCAAGAGCCCAGTTGATGCCTTTACTGGGTCACCTATAGAGGGAGCATGGTTTTCATAACCATTAATTAACTTTCCTCAGTGATAATAATGTAGTCATGTATATCTCCAGGGAGGAACATTTCCCTGCTGGCATGACTCTGACTTTCCGCTCCAGAATGATACATGACCCACAATGAGTCCCCCCAAGATTTGAATCTTTACCGCCTGCCTGGGCCTGATAGCATCCCTATGGGAGAAACCCACACACTGGCTTTTCATGCTTCTTCCTTGTCCAAGGAATGGTCCTGGTGCCATTTGATTTATTTTGATTCATTCTACCTCTGACAGAAGAAGGGGAGGAGAGAGTTTCTATTCCTTTGCTTTTTCTATGTGTGCTAAAATATACATCACATAGAATTAACCATCTTTACTATTTTTAAGTGCAGAGTTCAGTGGCGCAAAGTATATTTATACTCTTGTGCAACAGCACCACTACTTATCTCCAGAACTTTTTCATCATCCCACATCTAATCTGTTTTATTGCATCTATAACCCTGGAGCAGAAGCCCCATGAAAGCTGAGAACAGGACTTTCTCATTTTTGAATTTCTATGGCCTTTCATAAAGTAGACACTCCATATGCTTATTAACCTGCATTTACATTCAACAGAGGGAAGGAGAAAAGAAAGCTGGTGTTGTATTACCCATGGCAGTGAAAGGAAGCCAGTGATACAGTTAGGAGTGTTGGCTTCTGTTATCAATGCCACCCTTCCCTTTCCCAGGAAATAATGAGAATAGAGTTGTTTTCTTCATATATAAGTTGTTATGGCCTTTGTGATGTCCTGCTGGCTTCTAATTAAAGAGAATTCAGGAATTTCTAGTAAACTGAGTGATATGCCCCTAAATATCTAACACTGGGTCTTAAATCCTTGCACAGGGAAAAACGAAAGAAAAAACACAACCAACCCAGGGGATAATTAACAGCTAAGCTTATACCTGTGTCTCTTCCTGGATTCTTTCATGGGTCTGATCTTTTTTCAAATGAACAAGAATTCTGTTCTGCCTAAGTTGTTGTTGTTGTTGTTGTTGTTGATGATGATGAATGTGACGAGACAACTTTTTATTTGTTTGAAGACCATTTGGTCAAATATGTCTAAAATATAAGTTTAGGAACAAAAGGGCTCAGTCCAATTAGCTTCCCCCTCTTAAAAGATCACCTCCAGGAGTTTGGTAAGTATTTTTATATGATTCTTTGAAGTTCAGAGGCTGGAGAGACGGCTAGCAAATTAGTAAGACCAGATGCTGAAGAAATTTTCTAATGAGAGGAAAATGGTCAGAGGGTTCTCATAGTCCTGGCTTAAAATAAGTAGTTTGAAATAAAAAGTGAAAAGATACAAAGCAAATATAGAAAGGGAGGAATGTTTTGATTGCCAAATGGAGGCATGTCCCCTAAAATTACCCCTTTATGATACCTTTATGCTGATATTCACCAAAATAAAGCTGCCTACTGGGTTTTGAAGCATGATCGCTCTGATCACGAGGCTCCTCAGTCGGTTAAGTGACCAACTTCGGCTCAGGTCATGATCTCATCTCACAGTTCATGAGTTCAAGCCCTGCGTCGGGCTCTCTGCTGACAGCTCAGAGCCTGGAGCCTGCTTCGGATTCTGTGTCTCCCTCTCTCTCTGCCCCTCCCCGCTCGTTCTCTCTCTCTCTCTCTCTCAAAATAAATAAAACATTAAAAAAATTAAAAAAGTAAGATTTCTCTGATTACTACTGGGATCTCTATCTCCTGGGAGCATTTTTGGATGTTAGAAAAGACTGCGGGGACGTATTATAGTCGGCCTAGGGAAGGATTCTAGTGGGACTGTTGTGGAGGCAGGCTGCATTTCTCCTCTTCCTCATAAGAGGAATCATTATTACCTGTTGGTCACTTTTCTTGAGAGCCCCCATTATGCCTGGAAATTTATCTTAGTTTTCAGAAGTGTGGGGAAAAAATGGAGAGCCACTTGTGTATAAGAATCCCATTGTTGGAGTCAGCAGTTAATCAGCATCATATATGATGCTTATTCAGGACTGTCTCCACATCTTGCCCTGAGTGGCACCCCCTTGTATTTTGTTCTCAATCTTAGCTCTGTTAGAGAAAGATTTGTAATCATGCAAGTATGTGCATTCGGAATGTAGCTCTCGGAGTGCCTGGATGGCTCAGTCGGTTGAGTGTCTGACTTCGGCTCAGGTCATGACCTCATGGTTTGTGGATCTGAGCCCCACGTCGGGCTCTATGCTGATGGCTCAGAGCCAGGAGCCTGCTTCGGATTCTGTGTCTCCCTCTGTCTCTACCCCTCCCTTCTTCACACTCTGTTTCCCTCTCAAAAATAAACAAAACATGAAAAACAATTAAAAAAAGGAATTTAGCTCTCATATTGGTTAGAGTAACAGCTGCTGAAACAAATAAGCTGCAGAATTTTGGCCACTTAACACTTGTCCATTGGTAATTTGGGGGCCCAGACTTCTCTTGTCTTGTGGCCCTACCATCTCCTAGGGTTTCAAACTCTTTGCTTAAAGCCAGTGGAAGGGGGAAGCCTATACGGCAAGGCACACGTACTTCTTACCTAAGTTGTCTCGAGATAACACTAAGATGTGATCTTCCAAGTTATGAAGGATAACGTAAATAATTAGATTTGTGTGGCATTCTTCAAACTCAAACCTACTAAGATACTTTCTTGTTTACCAACTTAAGACAAAAAATTCTAACAAATTTAAGGAGAAGTTTAGCCTTTCTGAATTAATGTAAGTAAAATGGGTTAGCATCTGTTTCTTTGCTGGTGTATCATTCAAGTGCAAAAAGTACTCATGTTCAAAAACAAAGCCTGGAAAAAAATATCTGTCTGTAAATTGATTGAGTTTATATGCTTCAAGGGGTTTGTCAATCAGAACCAATTGTAATACATGTTATCATAAAAATGAAACAGCCCGGAGTTTGTCACTATCCTCATTATTCATAATATGTTCTTATTCTCAGGGTAATCGCTGATCAAATCCTTAAAAATTAATTTTGTAGTGTGCCCTCAAAAGATCTCACTCTCCATGCTTTTATTGTAGATAGTACAAAAATTGACCAGAAACATTTAGTCCTATCTCCCAGAAATGTTTCTTCTTTTTCCCTTTTTCCGTGAAAGCCATCTGCTATAAGCTGAAGATGAGGAAATCAGATTCTTGGAAGGAATAGCAAGAGAATGGGTATCAGAAACACTTGACTGTTGATATACAGGGACTACATTAATGGGTACCGCTATACTGTAGGGGTTGTGTCACGGGATTTATGGGTACCTGTGACTGAGTCAGGACTTCTGGTATGATTTGGGTCCTGAAGCAGAAGACAGAGCCCAAGACCATCAGAACCCAGGCGTTTTATCACTGGGCAGGTGTAAACGAATCTTCTCTAATTATTACTCCCACTTTACAGCTAAGGAGACTGAGGCTCAGACTGTCTAAGGAACTTGCAAAAGTCACTGATTATTGAAGCAGAACTGTGGAGTAGAGGACTTCAGTATGTCTGATGGCAGTTTTTGTTTGTTGTTTGTCTTTTAATTAGTGGCAAGCCCAGAAGGAACAAAGACTAATGGATGATTCCTGAGGGACTGGAAAGGGCTTCATTAAGGGGAACGCTTTGGCATCTGGAAGTGGATTTGAGGTTCCTGAAAAGCAGCTGAGCATTCAGAGACCTGGGCTGTAGGTAGAGAAGGCCTAACTGGGCTTTGTCTTTTAGTGTCAAGGGTAGTGAGAGTGTGAAACGGGCTAGGGAAGGGGGTTTTCTTTCCCTGCCTGCATACTTCCGAGAGCATCCAGGCTCCTAGGCAGTCTGATTCTCCTTCACATGAACTTGGGATGTTAGTTCTGTGGTTCTTTCTTTTGACTACAAAGGAAGGAATGCTCTGTCTCATTATTAGTGTGTTCTTTTTTTTTTTTTTCTTCAGTTTATTTTTAGAGAGAGAAAGAGAGAGATAGTCCTGGGGGGGGGTGGGGCAGAGAGAGAGAGGGAGACACAGAATCTGAAGCAGGCTCCAGGCTCTGAGCTGTCAACACAGAGCCAAATGTGGGGCTCGAGCTCACAAACCACGAGACCATGACCTGAGCCGAAGTCGGATGCTTAACTGACTGAGCCACCCAGGTGCCCCATTATTAGTGTGTTCCTAAAGCCAGTGTAGTTGTTTTGAGACTATTCTTTTCTTAAAGCCAAACTAGTTGTTTTGAGACTACTCTTTTAAATATTTTCATTAACTTTTATAATATTAGCAATAAACGATTTGTAAGAAATGAAAATCCTTTCTACTTCAAATAAACCATTTATTGTAAATGATAATTTTTCTTGCTGTTAGCTTAAAGAAAATTAGTAAAAATATTTTAGTTTTAGAGAACACGTGAAATCAGTTAAGAGGTAACTATGTTTTTCTTTTCCACAAAATGGTTAGATTCTTACTTTTTATCTCCCACAGTAGACTCTCCACTAGGTTTTACGTTCCTTGTTTCCATAGGAATCATCAGCAAACATTGCTGTATCTATGTGTGTACATTTTTATTTCTATATCTGTATCTGTGATGATCATTATATTTTTATTTTTGTTAAAAAATTATTAACGTTTATTTTTGTGAGAGAGAGGGAGAAAGAGCATGAGCAGGGGAGGGGCAGGGAGAGAGGGAGACACAGAATCTGAAGCAGGCTCCAGGCTCTGAGCTGTCAGTACAGAGCCTGACGTGGGACTCGAACCCTTGAACCAGGAGATCATGACCTGAGCTGAAGTTGGACACTTAACTGACTGAGCCACCCAGTTGCTATTTTTAAATTAACTTCCATGTGACACTTTTTGTTCTATTATTGACTTATTGATTATTTGTACCTTCATTCCACAAACAGGACTTAAGATGGCTAGAACCTACTTATCTGGTAATATATGATCATAAAGGAGAAAGTTGGGGAAAAGAGAAAAACACGAATAAATTGAGAAGATGAAGTCAGGGGTAATGTCTTACCCAAATATATGCCACAGGTGCTGAAGCACGTGTGCACCTTGCCGTAGGTGGGCTACAAACTTAGTCCCCATTTCTAACAATTGATTTAAATGTTACAGAACCTACTGTGATCCTAAGACACAAAGTAGCAAGTTAAGGGAGGCACAGCTGTCCTTAGCACTGAGGTCACAAAGTACACAAACCATGAACATTTGTCCAACACTCACTATGTGATTACACAGAATGCAGAGATGGCTTCTGACCGAAAGGACCTTCTCGGGACACAATATCACATCCAATAGTTGGGAATTTAAAGCTGGCCCCTCAGTGGATGCTCCACCCTGCCTGGTATCTTTGCTGTGTGTGTTTCTCCTCAGTCTCCCAGTCCTTACGATGACTTTCTAAAAACCCCCTCTACTCTCTTCAAATTCCCTAATCCTTTTTATTCATCTCTTACCTTCCCCTGTCTCAGAAAATGACCTACTGCAGAGACAAAACGGAAGCCATCAGCTGGGAACCGAGTCTTTCCACTACCGCTGCAAGGGGCCTTCCTCTCTTCTTGGCATGTGCTAGTGGAGCCACTCCACCCTGGTAAGGATAATTCTCCCACTTAGGCTACCCCTTCTTTTGCTTCTCAAAAGCCTGTGCTCAAGATGACTCATTCTCTCTTGTGTAGTCATCCTCTCTCTTTCATTAGCACTGAAATATGCCCAGACTCCTCAATCTTAAAAGCAAAACAAAATAAAAAAGCCTCCTGGATTCTGCATCTCTATCCTGGACAAAGTCACTCTCAGTGACCTCCCCATTTACAGCCAAAATTCCCAAAAGACACCCTGTGCTCACTGCTTCCTTCATCCTACTTCCTGGTTATCCTTCGAGCCATTTCACTGTGATCTACACTTATAAACTACGCTTATAAGATCACCAGTCACCTGAGTGGCACCAAATCCTATGAACATCCTTCAGCTTTGTGATTTCTTTAGTTTATTTTCCAAACAGTCTTCCTCTTTTTTTTTTTTTATGCATGAGGCAGAGTACACTCTAGTGGCTCTCACAACTAAAGACCCTTACTGATACTCTAACGCCTCAACCCTGTCTTACACTTCTCTTCTCTTTGCTCTTCCTGGTCCATTCACACTCTTTTTTTTTTTTTTTTTCCCCTTCCCTTTTCCAGTTCCTTAAGTAAGCTCTCTTATTTGCTACCACAAGGCCTTAGCACATGCTGTTTTGCCTGTCTGGAAATCTCTCCCTCTTTAGTTGAGAGTTTTAATTCTTTAGATTCAGACCAAATGCCCCTTCTTCTGAAGAGCCTTCCCTAGATCCCCTGACTTGATAAGAAACCCTGCTATAGATTCTCAAAGCTCAGCAGTGCAGTTTAATATTCTGATAGAGTATTGGCTAGCTTTTTGCCTGGCTTGGTGGTAGGATTTTAATTTTAATTCCAACCACATTCTGACATTCCAAAAACATATTTGATGGATTATTCAAGTAGGATGTGTGTGGCCATTGTTTAAACAGTGGGTAGAACATCCTTTCAAGTCAGAGTGTTTGTCCGGATGACTCACGGGCCTTCCAAGGCTGTCTGAGAACATCTCTGCCTATCGTCTTTATTATGATCATGACACTTGCGAAAAACAACCAGGTCAGAGGCCCTGAGCCAACGCAGAGGGAGCCTACCTAGATGCTGCCATGGAAGGCCTTTACCTGAGTGATTCATGGTTGCTGCCTCTGGCTGTTGTCTATATGGCTGCAGGGAGATTTACTGGCAGGTCCTCCAATGCCTTAGAGTCAGGCTCTTCATCACAGTACACGCTTCCGTCCCCACCTTTTGTTTTTCATTATCCCTTGAGTTGCAAAGAGTCCTTGTTCTGGTGTGCTTGCTGTGTAGGTGTAGGAGGAAGAATACATACAAGTAATATTTTGTTCAGGATTTTGAAATAAATATTAATTTGACACTGTAACCCAGAGGAGGAGTGCAGGGGCAAAGGTACGTTCTGCATTGTCCACATGGGAGAAACAGGTCAGGTTAGCAATAACTATGAAGACAGTTGTAGAACCTGGGCATGCTGACTTTAAATGTAGTTTTCTTTTCTCCCCTACCATCGATTTAAAAGTGTTTTAAACTCCTCATCATCTTCTTTTCATGTAAGTTCTTGTGTATGTTTACATTATTATCCATTTTCAACTCAGTGCAGCAAAGATCCATTGAGTGTTGGCTGTATTGAAGATTCTGGGGGGTATGCGACAAAAAATGGAAGTTCTTTATGCTTATAATTTGGTGAGAGTGGAGGTGGAGACAGGATAATGTCATGTACTCTGTGACTTTGGTGCCTCATGCCCACCCTGCATAGAATTGATCGGGATTGGTTTAAGTTTAGCTTGTCTTATATCCCATTCTTTAATTTTTATATATCTTGTGAAGATCTATTCACCTGTTGGACACCAAGTCAGATGACAAAAGAACTTACAAAAAGAAGATCCTGCTGACAAATGACTTTGTCTCTTTTCCTAATCTTGATCCAAAGGGAGGGACAGATGGCAACTGAGCGTCAAGGTGGGTCTGAAGGTTGGCAAAGTCGAAGAATTATTTATTAATATTTCAACTTTTCAATATTTCACTGTACAGTATTTCAATATTTAAATTACCCAGCTTGAGGACCTACTGAGAAAACTCTGAGCTTTGTTTTTCACTTCTGCCAACCCATCATGAAAGAGTAGAATGAGTGTTCACTCTCTGTGACATAATACACTGTTAATTGCCTTCCTCAATATACAACCTAGTCATGTGAGATAAAGACTACATTTTCTAGCTTCCATCATGAGTAGCCTGACAGTGTGACTATGTACTGGCCAATGAGATGTAATGGCAGATTATGGCCGCCTGAGGGAATCTTAAAAGACACGTGGCAGGGCGCCTGGGTGGCTCAGTCGGTTAAGTGGCCGACTTCGGCTCAGGTCATGATCTAACAGTTCGTGAGTTCAAGCCCCGTGTAGGGCTCTGTGCTGACAACTCGGAGCCTGGAGCCTGAAGCCTGCATTGGATTCTGTGTCTCCCTCTCTCTATGCTCCTCTGCCTATCTCTATCTGTCTCTCTCAAAAACTAATAAAAATTAAAAAAAAAAACAAAAAAACAACACGTGGCACACCCCCTTTACCTACTTCTGTATGGTCAATGCGTGAACAGTTGCCTTAGGTCATGGGATGGCATTGAGACAGCTGGTGGAATGTTCATATAGAAGCCTCTGTACCAGATCGGGGAGCTATCACAGAATTTCCTTTAAGGGGGATAAAATAAAAATCAGTCTTTTGAAGGCCATTGTTATCTTGAGGTTTATGTCACAGTCTGCTGAACCCAATGCTAGCTGAATTCCTCCCACTCAGTCACCATTATGACCGTCCTAACGCCTGTATTTTTTATTTGTCCCCAGAGAAAGACAACCCAGATGTTTCTGTATGTCTACGCCCTGGGGTTTATCCATATATAAGCGCAAGCCATCAGACACTATTATGGCCAAACAGATACAAATAATTTTTTGTTTATTTGTGTGATGTGAAAGGAAAGGACTCAAGGGGAAAATGGAAGGAATTCTGGGATATTGGCTGGATACTTGAGCACTGGGAAGTGAGTTGGGGTTTATAGTTTCAGTTAGTAGTAGGGTTCTGATTTCACTGAAAAGCAATACCTTTGTGGATACAGGATTTCTCATGGAGGTGGCCATGTGGATGCCCATGTAGACCAGACACTAGATGTTTTAGTCTTGAGAGCTTCAGTGAAGATCTCTGCGCCTGAGGTTGGAAGGAGAAGTATGGTGGTGCCATATCTTGTACCGCAGGTCGAGAGCGTCAGTGACGAAAATAGACTAGCATTCTTTTTTTTTTTTTCTGGACACCATAGCTCTAGACTTCTTGTTTAAAAGAATGGAAGGGGAGGTAATCCAAGAAGGTGACTTTTTTGGATTTCTCAAAATGTTTGTTCTCCGGGGACATTGAGTCAGCTTTGATTCATTTTGGAACCCAAAGAAATGTTACGTTGCTTGCCCCTCATGGAATTATTCACACCATTAGTGTAGGATGGAATGTTCATGATCTCCTTTTCCTCTTTTCTCAAAGCCCACAAGATGTTTCTCCATTAAAAATGTACATCTCATTTCAACCTGCCAAGTATAAAGCATTTAGGATAAACATGTACAGTAGGAGATTAATTACTTAATAAATTCAACACATAAATTGAACTTATGCTTTGTGCCAGGCACTGTTATAGGTCATTGGGATTCATCAGAGAGCAAAGACAAATCCCTGCTCTTCTTGGAGCTCACCTTCTATCTGGTGGACAGACAGCAAACACAATACATTGCTAAATAGAGAATGCTAGAGGGTGATTTAGTAGGCGTCTCAGAGTGAGGAGACACAACATACTTTTGTTTCCTGGCTGCTTTAAACCCAGAGAGAGGCGAATCTGTCTGTCTTAGTGAAAATGTACCAGATGAGAGAGTACAATCCAGAGCATTTTAAGAAAATGACCCTTTGTAAGCTTACATGGAGAATTCCTGGAATTGTCCAAAACAGTACCCTTAGGTATTACTGAAAATCCTGCCAAAAGTAGCAGGTTTGAGAAGCAGACATCTGATCCCAAACATTTTGCAGCTTATAAACAGAGCAGCACATTGACAAGAGGTAAAGACATTAAAAATACAACAGATGAATGAATTTCTTGCTTTCCCGAGGCTAAGGACAGTGGTGAACTTGGGGTGTTAGTGACGGTCTCCAAGGAGAGAGATTGATTTCTGTTGGCCTTTGAAATTTTCCCTGTTACAGCAAACTTCCTGAAATGTGTGCAGATTGAGAACACTTTCATCTGGTTAACTAAGAGTGATTATGCTGTGTATTGGCTTTTCTATCGGTCCTGGTCGGTTCAGAGTGAGGATGGGCTTGGCAGCTGCTGTTGGGATGAATCTGCTGAATTTGGAGTGTTTGTCTCAGCAGGTGGCCCTGAGAGAAGGGGCTGAGGAGTAGATAACTAGATGTTATAAGAAAAGATAGAACCACTGACAGCGTGAGGATATAGGACAAGGATTAAGGGTCCCTCAAGTTCCCTCCATTTTGGACAAATGGAGGATGGAAAAGAAGGGCTGGTAAAGGCAAGAGCTGGGAAGGCATTATTTAATACGCCCTGAACTGAGCAGGACCAGGCCATGGAGAGGGTTCAAGGGATTTGTGGTTTCAAGGAAGGTTGGAAATGAGGGTTCTTCCCCTTGGAGTTGAGAGGAGGTGACTCGAGGGGGAGTTTTGACTCGGAACCGAGGGCTGAGTTGGAAGGATGACAAAGAACATTTAAGGGATTCTGAGGTTTATAGGCTGACTCAGACCACTGCCATAAAAGAGCATTTTCATCCATGCCTGAAGGGTTAAAAATTAGCTGGTAAAATAAAGTATATGCTCTGCTTTGACTGTGGCACAGTTTTTAAAGAGAGAGGTTGACTTTATCCTGGATGTGGGTGTCTCAGGTTATAAATGATCTGACGTATGCTGTCTGCACAGAGCAGGCAGTCTAAATGTTTCTGGATTTGGGGATTCAGAGTAGGTATTGAATCAGATCTGCAGTTCACTGTCTCACTTACTTTCTGCCGTTTTGTCCTCCACTGAGAAATCAGAATATGTTTTCTCTTGGCATAATACATGAAAACTTCACTTAGAACCCACAGATGTTGTTTTCTTGCCATTTTGTATGTTTGTGTGTGTGTGTTATAGTTATATATAGTATACATATATGCTATATATAGTTACAGTTATATATTGTATATTATTCTATATTATATAGTATGTGAATATATATAGTTATATACTGTATAATTCTATACTTATAGTGCCTGAATATATAGTTATATATGGTATATAATTCTATACTTATAGTATGTGAATATATATAGTCATGGTTATATATAGTATATAATTCTATATTATATAGTCTGAATATATATAGTTATATGTGTATATAATTCTGTACTTATAGTATGTGAATATATATAGTTATAGTTATATATAGTCTTTAACCATATGCTATATGGTATGTGAATATATATAGTTAGAGTTTTACATAGCATATAATTCTATAATATATAGTGTGAGTATAGTTTTATATAGTATATAATTCTATACTATATAGTGTGTGAATATATATAGTTACAGTTTTATATTGTATATAATTCTATAATATACAGTTATGTATATATAGTTATATAGTATATAGTGAATATATATAGTTATATATAGTATACAACTATAAGCTATACGGTATGTGAATATATATAGTTATAGTACCGTTATATACTATAGTATATATGTATAGTATATACAGTTATATATAATTATAGCCATACATATAAGAAACAAAGTGATAAGAAATATATATAGTTATATATATTATGTATATAAATTATATGTATGTATACATGTTTTATATGTTATATGTATATAAATATATAACTATATAATTATAACTGTATATATATATCCATATAGTGTTTCGTAACTTTAAAACATTTCATGTGCTTTTAAAAAGATTCATTTTACTCTTTAAACAGCTAAACTTACAGTTTGGAAATGCTATCACTAAGCAGCAGATGCTTGGTGTTTGAGCCACAGGATTTAAATTTTTCCCAATTCAGATGAGGTTTTCTGTTCAGGCTCCAGAAGTAGTTTTCCTTCTCTCTCTCTTTCTCGATCAGTGAAAACATAAATGTAAATACACACACATAAATATATACAGAGATATATATGCACTCATATATACACACATACATGTTCACATATCTACCTTTAAAAGACCAGTTGAACGTTGGGAACATTGAAGAAAATAGCCTCACTATGTTTAAATATGCTGCTTTGGAGCAATTTTCTAATGAAATAATTTGGCACGTTTTTTCACTAACCTTTTATCTGTCATCACTTTTTCTAATTTTAATATATTTCACACCCAGAGTTGGATTACCACATTTGATTTAAACTCACCCGATTTCCCTTCCTGGGGTGATTTCATGACTCTGGGAACTGAAGCTCTTGGATCAAAGCTTTGCTACATCTCAGCAGCTGTCTTAACCACTCTAGAGAGAGCTGTTTGAGTTCTTCCAAGCGCATCAAAGAGAAGGTGTTAGCTTGCCTTTCTCACCCACCCTGCTCTCAGAACATCTGTTTCTCGCCTCCCATATGCAAGACTCTAAAGAAAGTGTCGTAAGAGAGGGCAATTCTGTTGAGAGGGTATATGCTCTCCTGACTAGGACTTTTTCAATACTGAAGGATTTTCTTGCCATTTTGCTCTTAATAAGCTTGAGAGCAGCTCATAAATCATGTTGTACTGGCAAGGGTGCTAGGTAAGGAATCAGGTGGTCTTAATGACTGTCAGCTCTGCCGTGAGGTAGCGTTGTCCTTTTGGGCAAATCATGGGTTCTCTGATTCTCCATTTCTTTATGTATGAAAAGACATGGTAGGATGTAATGGCCTTAAATTTCTTTAAAATTTTATGATAACAGTCCATTTTTGACACCCTTATTATCATATTGATCTTACATGTATGGAGTAATATTTTGCCCTAAATCATTGCTGACTTCATTCCTAATAATTTCCTTGGTTTACAGTCTTTTTCTTTGTAAAAATTGAAATTACAAGTTTTGTGCATATAGTGAAAACCATTTGAACACATTTAAACAGAAGATTCATCCAAGTTTTGTTTTATTTATTTTATTTTATTTATTTTGTGTTTGCTCTAAATTTTCCTACTAAAGTATCTTTATCAGATGGCTGTTGAAGAGTTGTCATTACACATTTATGTGCTACAGTGTTGACAACATGATCATGAACATTCGCTATAATGTTACAAATTACCCTTTGAAATGAAAAATGTAAGGTCTTATGACTAACCACTGAGTGATTATTTTAATAAATGCAGATGTGATTTTCCAAAAAGTCTTATTAGTCGGACAGAAATAAAAAAGTCCTGAGAGTTCCCAGCTTGGGTGGAGTGTGAAGATATGGAAATGGGTCGGGGCTCCTGGGGAGGGTGGTGGGGGAAGGCAGCAGGGAACCCCAGGCATCCTTAACATTTTAAAGACGTGGTAGAGTTTGGTGACTTCTTTATAGGTTTTGGATAGTAGCCCTTTGTCCGATATGTCATTTGCAAATATCTTTTCCCATTCCATCAGTTGCCTTTTAGTTTTGTCGTTTGTTTCCTTTGCAGTGCGGAAGGTTTTTATCTTCATGAGGTCCCAATAGTTCATTTTTTGCTTTTAATTCCCTTGCCTTTGGAGATGTGTCAAGTAAGGAATTGCTGCAGCTGAGGTCAGAGAGGTTTTTTCCTGCTTTCTCCTCTAGGGTTTTGATGGTTTCCTGTCTCACATTCAGGCTCTTGCACTGTTGGTGGAAATACAAATTGGTGCAGCCACTCTGGAAAACAGTGTGGAGGTTCCTCAAAAAATTAAAAATAGATCTACCCTATGACCCAGCAATAGCACTGCTAGGAATTTACCCAAGGGAAACAAGAGTGCTGATGCATAGGGGCACTTGTACCCCAATGTTTATGGCAGCACTTTCAACAATAGCTAAATTATGGAAAGAGCCTAATGTTCATCAACTGACGAATGGATAATGAAGATATGGTTTATATATAGAATGGAATACTACTTGGCAATGAGGAAAAATGAAATATGGCCTTTTGTAGCAATGTGGGTGGAACTGGAGAGTGTTATGCTAAGTAAAATAAGTGATACAGAGAAAGACAGATACCATGTGTTTTTGCTCTTAATGTGGATCCTGAGAAACTTAACAGAAGACCATGGGGGAGGGGAAGAAAAAAAAAGTTAGAGAGGGAGGGAGCCAAACCATAAGAGACTCTTAAAGACTGAGAATAAACTGAGGCTTGATGGGGGTGGGTGGGAGGGGAAAGTGGGTGATGGGCATTGAGGAGGGCACCTGTTGGGATGAGCACTGGGTGCTGTATGGAAACCAATTTGACAATAAATTTCATATTAAAAAAAGAAAAATAAATAAAGACATGGTAGAGGAAGAGGAGACCTTAGACTGAGAAGAAGCATGAAGCAGGGGAGCAAGGAGGGAGAAACTTTCAAAAAAGAGAGAGTGGTCAGGACTGCAAAATCTTATAAGGAGGCAGTCTAAAATAAGGTTTTAAAAGGGTCTTTTGCTAGAAAGAAATCCACCCATGCTACAGTAATTGGGGTTTGCTTTAAGGATACTTTATGGGGTTTCAGGTAAATTCAAGAACAAACCCCAAACACAACTGGACAACAAAAGGACTAGCTGCTGGGATTTGGAAAGCCACCAGGAACCAAAGCTGTTCTCTCCACCCCTTTCCCAGGGGCCATCTCTAAGCAGCTGCTTAGTTATCTGTTCCCAGCCAACTCCTTTCTCTGTGGTTTCTTGAATATGGCCACAGTGGCCTCCTCACCAACTGCCACATGTCCTTTGATCTTAGTTCATATTCATGGGAGAGAGAACCTAGTCAAGCTCTTCTTTTTGAGTCTGTACACACATATCCCAAATTTCTGGCCTATCTTACGGGTTGGCTGTCTTTAGATCACATGCCTTCTCTTGGTTAATCCCTGGTGTCTGGGCTGGGGAGTTGCCTGGGGGAGTCTGGTGATAGAACATGTAGGTCTACTTGATAAAGCCTGTGGGCCATGGCACAACAGATACATCCTGAAGGGGTGTGGGCTGCTACTTTAAGTCCAAAGGAGAGGCTCGTTCAGCAGGTAAATTTATCAGCATGTCCAGTACAAGATCCATTTGATTTAGGGGCGCCTGGGTGGCGCAGTCGGTTAAGCGTCCGACTTCAGCCAGGTCACGATCTCGCGGTCCGTGAGTTCGAGCCCCGCGTCAGGCTCTGGGCTGATGGCTCGGAGCCTGGAGCCTGTTTCCGATTCTGTGTTTCCCTCTCTCTCTGCCCCTCCCCCATTCATGCTCTGTCTCTCTCTGTCCCAAAAATAAATTAAAAACGTTGAAAAAAAAAATTAAAAAAAAAAAAGATCCATTTGATTTAGCTACTGAATTGTACCTCTAATTTTGGAAAGAATGCTTTCCATAGAATGGTGTCAGGTGGCAATCAGATTGTATTGGAATGAGGAGTGAACAGGAGGTTACAAGCGAGCACAGTATTGACTATATATTTTTGCTGTATATAAGCGAAAGAAATAAAAGATGGAAGCCAAAGGAAGTATATAGACCTGATAAAGGACATTTTTAAAAGATTTAATGTATAAAAGTAATTTTACCTTTTTTTTTTTTTTTTTTTTTTTCTTGAATGGAATGAAGGAAAGGTTGAAGATACGTATAGAAAGAGGATGATGGATGTAGTGGAAGGATATATGTAAGATGGCAGGAGAGACCACGTATTTTGTGATATGGGAGGAAAAATGTATCAGCGACATAGGCTAGATTATGCTGCAATAACAAAAAACCCCAAAATCTTAGTGGTTCTTTAAAAAGGCTTAATTCTTATTCCTGCTACATGTTCTACTTTAATCTCTCATCATAGTTACCCTGATGGTGCCAAATACTTCTAGTTTCTGTCTGTGCCAGAGGGGAAGCAAGGTCTGGAGGGTTTTCCATTGTCGGTTAAATGCTCTGGCCCCAGAGCAACATGTGTCATTTCCCCTCACCCCTGGTAAGAACTAGTTAAGCCATCTCCCAGTACAAAGGGATGAGATACTGTGATCTTAACAAGTGCCAGAAAGGTGGATAGTTGGGGTGCTTGATGAGCAACCTAATGACTTCAAGAAATAAAGAAAATGATGAGATTGAATGCATGTAGCTCTGTGAGTGGTGCTGAGAAATCAAGGGAGTCCTGTTAGGCAGAAGGCAAGGTGTCCATGTACAGGGAGGGTGAAGGCCTAAAATAGTTGTTGGTGAGGGAGTAATGAGGTATGCAGAGAGGCATTGTAGATTATTCTTAAGAACATGACCGAGGATGGTGACACTAATCTGATTCCGGATTACTTTCTCTGGTAATATTCATGAGCCCAGATATGGATGGGAAATGTGGATGATTGGTTGATCCAGGATGGGGTTTTCTTGGACACGTGCAGCAGAAGGACATGTGTGCAAGGGAGTTGAGAATATTAGTAAGTATGTGGTTGAATGATGGGTCGTGTGATCTAGGCTAATAGGGAATTTCCTGAAAAGAAGAAAGGATGGTTGGATTAGAGACAATGGAGGAAAAGCAGAACAGGCTAAATTAAAAAAAAATATCCTTGCCTAAGCATCTAAGAATTATTTAAGATAGCAAGTCGGTTAGGATGCTTTGAGCAGGCATTTAGCAGGCAGCCCTATTTTCATGGCTGTCAATGATGAGGGCTTTTATTACTCGCTTACTAAAAAGTATGGAGATAGACCATCTGGAAATAGGCCCAGTGACTCAGTGATATCATCAAGGACCCAGGTCCGTTTCATGTGTCCACATTGCCAGCCTCCGTGTATTTGCATTCCTTCACAGGCTTGTTACTTCATAGTTGCAATGTGGCTGCCACAGTGCTAGTACCATATCTCCACACAAAAACAGGAATGGAAGACAGAAGATGAGAGATCTTTGTCCTTGCATTTTTCTGTGTATCATGAATAAAATACTTTATTCATCCCTTTATGTCTGTTAGGTCAGAAGGAGACACATGCCCACCTGTAGACCAGCTACTGGCTGAGAGCAATGGGATTTCCCTGATGGATTTCAGGTGGATCGTTGCTCATTCCATGAGACTTGGGCACATGGTTGCTTGAACAACATTGGGGTTATCTTATCAAGGAGGATGGGACAAACCCCTACTAGAGAACTAATAGTGAGTGCCACAAATAGGGATCTCCCTTGCTGGTAAACGACAAGACTGCATGTCCAGGGTATAAAACTACTATCATTGCTTATTCAGATTAAAAAAAAAAAGTATAGATACAAGCTTTGAGCCAGCTAAGAAATTCTCACCAAGGGGAAGACATAGTAATATCATGTAAAATTTGAATTTATTTTATACAAGGTTGATTTAACCCCTCAGGACACCTACTGTTTCTTATGTGAAGCTTGTTCTTTGCAAGAACTTCCGCTGGCCGGCTTGCTCTAAGTCAAAATGGCTACCACAAGCCTAGTAAAAGCCTGCCATCATGGAACTAACAGTTCCAGAATAGTAAATGTTCACTAGTCTAGATTGTTCTTTCAAAAACCTAATGTTTCCTGGCCTTTCATGTAGTGCTTTACAAGTTTTGCGACCTGTAGTGAGGGATAGAAAATTAGTTTGCTCTGTTTTACTTCTTCCCAGTTTGAATAGGAACAGTACCAAATTTACCAATATTGTTCCATTCAACAGACATTCATTTTGCAATTTCAGTATGAAAAGCGGTTTTTAGGTGCTCCTTGGTATGTAAAAATGAAAGACCCACAGGGCCTGCTCTCAAGGAGCTCCCATCGTTGCTGCTAATGCTGCTTTAATGACCTGGTGGGTGTAGGTAATTATTTGAGCCCGCCTTTCTCCACTCCCTGAAACGCTTAGTTTTTAAAGACCCAACATATTCTTTGGGTGTGCTGCCATATCTTTTTTCATATTTTTTGTCTCAATGCTTGATCTGACTGCAGCTTGTTTGTTGGAAAAGCTGAATGTTTTCTTATCCAAGAACTTGTATCATCTCAATCACTGTAAAATTGTTTGTTTTCCATGGTTCATTCTCTCTTCATGGGATTTCTGGTTGTGAAACTGAATAGTGACTTAAAAGATCACATCCTATACCCTGAGTCTGTAGGTTGCTTCTTTAATGCCCCTGATCTTTGAGTTTATGAATCCTGTCTCCTGGGGTCTGAGAAAAATGAGTGGGACTCTGGGTCTTTACTGTGCAACCCACCAGGATGCCCACCATGTATTCCACCTCTTGGGAAGGGCTCGAAACCAAGGATCATGCTAACCGTGCACTTGATGAACGATGGACTGAATTTTATTTTATTTTATTTTTTATTTTATTATTATTTTTTTCAATATATGAATTTATTGTCAAATTGGTTTCCATACAACACCCAGTGCTCATCCCAAAAGGTGCCTTCCTCAATACCCATCACCCACCCTCCCCTCCCTCCCACCCCCCATCAACCCTCAGTTTGTTCTCAGTTTTTAAGAGTCTCTTATGCTTTGGCTCTCTCCCACTCTAACCTCTTTTTTCCTTTCCCTCCCCCATGGGTTTCTGTTAAGTTTCTCAGGATCCACATAAGAGTGAAACCATATGGTATCTGTCTTTCTCTGTATGGCTTATTTCACTTAGCATCACACTCTCCAGTTCCATCCACGTTGCTACAAAGGGCCATATTTCATTCTTTCTCATTGCCACGTAGTACTCCACTGTGTATATAAACCACAATTTCTTTATCCATTCATCAGTTGATGGAAAAGGCTCTTTATCATTTATCATTTAGGCTCTTTCCATAATTTGGCTATTGTTGAGAGTGCTGCCATAAACATTGGGGTACAAGTGCCCCCATGCATCAGTACTCCTGTATCTCTTGGGTAAATTCCTAGCAGTGCTATTGCTGGGTCATAGGGTAGGTCTATTTTTAATTTTTTGAGGAACCTCCACACTGTTTTCCAGAGTGGCTGCACCAATTTGCATTCCCACCAACAGTGCAAGAGGGTTCCCATTTCTCCACATCCTCTCCAGCATCTATAGTCTCCTGATTTGTTCATTTTGGCCACTCTGACTGGCGTGAGGTGATATCTGAGTGTGGTTTTGATTTGTATTTCCCTGATGAGGAGCGACGTTGAACATCTTTTCATGTGCCTGTTGGCCATCCGGATGTCTTCTTTAGAGAAGTGTCTATTCATGTTTTCTGCCCATTTCTTCACTGGGTTATTTGTTTTTTGGGTGTGGAGTTTGGTGAGCTCTTTATAGATTTTGGATACTAGCCCTTTGGACTAAATTTTAAAAACAGATGCTATATTTGAAAAACTAATTCTAAAAGAAAAAAAAGAAAGAAAAATGAATTCTAGCTAATTACATATAGGGTTTCTGAAGGCTGCATATATGGATATAGGATCTTCCTCTGGGCACCTACAGCACTAGGTACATTGCTTTTTCATTGCTTTCTAGTTGTTCAGTTTTCTATGTCTTCCCCAAATATTAAATTATGACAGCAGCTGCTGTTTTCCTTGACTGTGAGGTGGACACATTTGCCATTATGTCTTTTATGCTGTGTTCTGAGAGCCTCACATGCCATGTTTCAGCATTATTATTTGTTCACAATTAGCCTTTTGCTCATGGAGTGAATTTGTGATTCACTGCCCCAACTCATACTTTCCTCACCCCAATTTCTAGGCCAAATCCAAGGATAATTTGCTACCTTGGCATAATTTAATAAATTATGTAATGAACTAATGAGGTTACTCCATTCTCTCCTGGATCACTAGGGTCCACAATTCCATCATGGAAGAACTATTCCATCTTTCAGTTTGGGCTGCTGTAACAAATTACTGTAGACTGGGTGGCTTATGAACAATAGAAATATATTTCTCATAGTTCGGGAGGCTAGAAGTCTAACATCAAGGCACTGGCAGATATGGTATCTGGTGAGAACCAACTTCCTGGTTCAAGGATGGCTGTCTTCCTGCTCACATGGCAGAAAGACATAGCTCTGGTCTCTTCATCTCCTTATAAAGGGCTTCACTGTCATGGCTTCATCACTTCCTCATGGACCCACTTCCTAAAACCATCACATTGGGAGTTAGACTTCAAATACAAGTTTTGAAGGGGTATAACTAGTCCATACAACCCCACTGGATTAAGGCATTGCCTTCTGTTATTACTACTTCTGTAACATTCCCGGAGGCTAACCCATTTGCCTAAGACAGATTATACTGGTTCATTGTGCTTGCTTCCACTGGCCATGGTGATCTATAGTCTAACCGACCCATGGCTCCGTGGGCCAGAGTTGTGGGTTATTGCTGTGCTGGTTCTGGCCCTTGGCCAATTTGTTGTGCATAGTCAGACCATTGACTGTCAACATAAAGCTCAGCGAGTAAGGGAGAAAAGCTTTGCTGTTCATAAGGCATATGAAGCCACCTTCTCCACTCCCTCTATCCACCCCTCCCATAAGTGTTTAGTCGACTCTGCCTCCAAACCTCCCTCCTAGATCAACTATCTTTCTGAGAAAATGATGTTTCAGAATTTTAGCACATTTAAGTCTAAATGATATGGTTTGAAGGTAAACATATGTGAAAGTTTGCTCTACCTTGTGCAACAGCTGTTTATGTGAAAAATTATTTGTCAGTTGAAGTTTTGGAAATGTAAGTGTGTTTTAAAGGCTCCAAGGGAAATTTTTACTTAAAGGAATCTAGGAGTGAGGCTCCTAGAAAGTAAAGACTCCATTTTTCTGGGATACAAATAATCACAAACTGTTCTGTGAATTTGGAGTTTAGAGGGTTTCTCTCTCTGTCTCTGGATTTTCATTTTTATGGGTGATATTCTGTGTGCACAAACTGAGATTGTGTTCTTATCACACCATTGGGGGTTATGTTCAAATCATGAAGCAATAGTTCACAGTACAAACCTGAGTTAATGCTCAGACTTAATTAATGAATCCATCAAACTCTATTTCTGTCTCTGTCTCTCACACATGCTAAAACACACACACACACACACATTTGTGGCATAAATATAGCTATAAATTATACTGCATTTGAAGTGTGGAAGGAAGAGAGGGACTGTTTAATTAATTCTGACTACAGAAGGAGGCGGAGAAACTTGAGGAATTTTGAAGAGTGAAAGTCATAATTGACAAAATGATTTGCAGATCTTGATAGGAATTTTCTCTGGGGACTGTTTTGTCTCTCAGTTATAGCTAGTTTGAAATTTTTTTAGACGGAATGTGAATTTCTTTTTTAAACCATAATGACTCCGGATTCTCTTAGCACAGTTGGTACTATCACTTTGTGCTTATGTTTCATCTACCCAGGGGAATTTATCAAGGAGTCAAAACCTATTTTTTTTTAACAGGTCTTTTTGCTAGACTACAGTGATGTTTCTATTAAAAACAAAACATATATGGGCAAGTACATTTAATCTCTGTGTATTCTGAAGTTGCCTTTTCTTTTTGATGTTCACTTTGTTGTATTTAATAACCTAATTGCTCAGACTATTAAAGAAACTGGAAAAGGAGGATGGTTTTATATTCCAGGTCTTTAGACATCTTGCTGTATTTTTCTGCTTCCAGATAGCCAGGGGATCTTGGCTTAGAAGGAGGAACTTGACAGATGACTGTTGTCCATCTAAATGAAATCAGTAGCATGTTGTGGCTGAGCACAACTTCTCCTGACATAGAATTTGATTTGTCTCTTTTAAGCAGATTGCACAGGCATAGAACAATGCAAACAATACCTAAGCAGAGGGTATCAGTTGTATGTCTCCTGCAAAGAACACAATTGCTGCAGAATGGGGAAGATTCTCTCCATAGTTGCTTTGTATCATCTTAGCCACCTGGCTTTGAATTCTTCATAGGACATAAAACCCAGAAACTAATGAGAGTATTCAGATTTGTGCTGTATTCCACTTGTGGCAACCCAGAGCTTCTGATAGATCTGATAACAATCAAACTTCTCATGGGAAATCCCAGCGTTTATGGATTTTGCTAAGCACAGCTATAAATAATATTAATTATGTGATGGTGGTCACAGAGGCAGATCACTTCTGAAGTTCTCATTTTCTTTTTTTTTTTTGATTATTTAATTTTATTTTAATTCCAGTTTGATTAACACACAGTGTTATACTAGTTTCAAGTGTACAATATGGCTATTCAACAATTCTCTACAACACCCAGTGTTCATCATGACAAGTGAACACCTTAATTCCTATCACCTATTTCACCCATCTTCCCATCTACCCACCCTCTGGTAACCATCACTTTGTTCTCTAGAGTTAAGAATATCTTTCTTGATTTCTCTCTCTTCCTTTGTTTTGTTTCTTAAATTCAACAGATAAGTGAATTCATATGGGATTTGTCTTTCTCTGACTTATTTCACTTAGCATTATACTCTTTAGTTCATCCATGCCATTGCAAATGGTGAGATTTTATTCTTTTTTTATGACTAAATAATATTCCCTGGTGTGTGTGTGTGTGTGTGTGTGTGTGTGTGTGTGTATATATATATATATATATATATATATGTACATTACATATTCTTTATCTGTTTATCAGTTGATGGACATTTGGCTTGCTTCCATAATTTGGCTATTGTAAATAATGATGTTATAAAGATAGGGGTGTAATAAAAGGATGTAAAATGTGATACAACTATTTGAAATGTTAAGGGAAGAGGAGTAAAATATGACTTCAAAATTAAGTGAATATCAGCTGAAAATAGACTGCTGTATGCAGAAGATGTTATATATAAACTGCATGGTAACCACAAATTAAAAAACAGTAACAGATGAGCAAAAAATAAAGAATAAGGAAGCCAAGTATATCAAGAAAGCCAGCAATCCATGAAAGAGAAATAGAAAAAAGGATCAAAGAAAAACTATAAAAACACCCACAAAACAAAAAAAATCAATAATTACTTTGAATGTAAATGGACTAAATGCTCCAATCAAAATACATAAGGTGTCAGAATGGATAAAAAAACAAGACCCATCTATATGCTGCCTGCAAAAGACTCATTAAAGACCTAAAGACACCAGCAGATTGAAGTGAGGGGGTGGAGGAACATTTGTCATGCAAATGGATGTCAAAAGAAAGCTGGAATACCAATACTTATGTCGGACAATTTGGACTTTAAAACAAAGTCTGTAAAAAGAGACAAAGATGGACACTATATAATAATAAAGGAGACAATCCAACAAGAAGATATAACAATTCTAAATATATATGTACCCAACATGAAATCACCCAAATACATATCATGGTTAATAACAAACATAAAGGAACTAATTGATAGTAATACAATAATAGTAGGGGACTTCAACACTTCACTTACATCGATGGGCAGATCATCCAAACAGAAAATCAACAAGGAAACAGTGGCTTTGAATAACACACTGGACCAGATGGATTTAACAGATATATTCAGAATGTTCCACCCTAAAATAGCAGCATACACATTCTTTTTAAGTACATATGGAACATTCTAGATCACATATTAACACAAAACAAGCCTCAACAAATTAAAAAAGATTGAAGTCATACTATGCATCTTTACTGACTGTAACGCTATGAAACTAGAAATCAGCCACAAGAAAAAAATCTGGATAGCACATAAATACATACAAGGTAAATAATCTGCCATTAACCAATGAATGGGTCAATCAAGAAATCAAAGAAATCAGAAAGAACATGGAAGCAAACAAAAAAAAGCAGTTTATATGAGGGAAGTTTATAGCAATATAGGCTTACATCAAGAATCCAGAAAAATCTCTGATAAACAACCTAACCTTACACCTAAAGGAGCTAGAAAAAGGACAACAAACAAAACACAAAGCCAGCAGAATGAAATATAAAGATTAGAGCATATATAAATGATACAGAAACTAAAACACACACACACACACACACACACACACACACACACACACGAACAGATCAATGAAACTAGGAGGTGTTTCTCTAAAATTCTCATTTTCTTCAGTGACCATAGAGTAAGGGAATTATTTTACATCATTCTTTAACAAGATATTAGTCTAATCCCAGTGAAACTACAAATATGATAATGGAATATTACAAACTAATGGGAAAGCAATAGATTAGTTCACAGTGTTGGGGAAATCAGTTAAAATTAGTCTCCTCTTCCACCTCATATATCAAAATATATCCCAGGAAGGTTAAAGAGTTTACTGTAAAATATGAACATAGAAAACAAACAGAAGGACATACAGGTGATTATCTTCTTCCATTTGGGCTGCTATGGCAAACTGGGTGGCTTAAACAAACAACAGACAGTTGTTTCTTACTGTTCTGGAGGCTGGAAGTCCAAGATCACAGCACTGGCAGGTTTGTTTTCTGGTGAGCCTGCTTCCTGGTTTATAGATGGCTATCGTTTTACTGTGCCCTCACATCCAGAGAGAAAAAGGGGCCTCTCTCAGGTCTCTTTTATGATAGCACCTAATCTTGTTCCTGTGAGCTCCACCTTTATGACAAAATTGCCTCTCCATGAACCCATCTCCTAATAGTATTATATTGGAGGTTCGGGTTTTAATATATGAATTTTGGGTTGACATAAACATTCAGTCCATTGCATGATTAAACTAAAGGATCAGATTTCAAAGCATGAAAACCAGTAGAAGAAATAATGGAAGAAAAATTGCTTTGTTTGACATTAACATTTGACTTGCTTTGGAACCATGGGAAGATGGCCTCTAACAAGTGTGAAGTCTACTTAATTTCTGAGCTGTGGATGAGCTTCTGTGTTGAAACTTTCAAGGGTATGATTCTCAGAGCCATGGCTGGTGGACTTAATAAAGGTAATGTGCATGCCCTGGACTATGAGCTGGGAAAAAAGTCATGAAGTAGCCTTATAACTTTGTTGTAAGTCTACGACTTTTTGAAATTGTATGGGAGTAGCACAAATTGTGCTCACTTCAATATTCTTAATGTGTTCCTTCCACTTCTCTCCTACTTTCCCTATTAGAATAACGTGTCACAATTCAGTATCTTTGAAAGTACAACAGTGAAGAGTGAAAGTGGAGAGAGGAGAAGAGAAAGCATAAGAGGAGAGGAAAAAAGAGGAAGAAGGAATGAGGAGCAGGAAAATGGGGAGGCAGCTCCTCAAAATGAGGTTGGGAAAACAGACTCAAGGATAAACAAGCAGGAGAGATGGAGAGTATGTGGAGTACTTAGGGGTAGAACTAGAATCTTCATTTCAGTCTTTGACATGACCTTGTGGTCCCACAGCTAGGAGCTAGATTCCTCACCTACCTAATACCTCTGTGTGGGACCCTGTGACCCTTGGTTCTGTTCTTTGTTGCCAGTGTGTTGCAGGTGTGTCCTCCCCTCTTGGCATTCTTGGTTGGCACCCCTTTATTCATCTTTCAGGACTTGGGCCTCTTCTGTATTAAGGCCTGAGTTTCCCCTGGACATTCCTCCTTGGCTAAGTTGGAAAACTTTTCTTCTGTACAGACCCCAGACACTGTCCAGCTCTGATCTGTGTCAGCTGGTCTTCCAAAGGACACCGATATTCCTGATGTCATACATTTCTCCATTTCCCTCAATTTGCAGTCTGTTGCTGGTGTAGCTTGCACTTTGCTCTGGTATTGGCCTCTTAGAGGGATTCTCTGATGCCTTAACAGATTTTGTGGAGCAGAAGCCTTCTTTACCTCCAGGTTGACAGAGGGTCTTGGTTTGTGTGGTCACAAGTCAAGCATTTGGTTTTTTCTTTACAGCTTGGTTCAGATTGCCATCCTACTTCTTCCTATTACAGCTCTGTCTACAGGGCTGTAAATCAGCCTCCTGAAGAGTTGGAAACTACCTGGCTCTATTCCTGAGAACCTAATTTGCCCTCTAGTTATGTTATCCTACCGCCCTAAGTGACTGCAACCCTGGGCAATGGCAGATGGTAGTTAGGGAATTGGGTGGCTTCTAGGTGACTGGTGTCCATCAGGGCCAACTTACCTATGCTAGAGATTGAGGGAGCTGGTGAAGAACAAGGTGTTATCTATCCAGATAGCTAATATATGTAATTAGCTGGTAATTAGCACTGTTGATTTGGTTTGAAAAATTTTTACAATGTCACAGGTTGTTTTAGCTAATTAATATTCTTCGACTTTGGCTACAGTATCTGGTGTGAACTAGCTGTGCTTGAGAAGGTCATGGTCATACGGTGCAGTGGTGTAGAAGCACTTGCTCTTGGGTAGAATTGATGAGACTCTAAATAGAATTTCAAGACCCAGTTTCAGTGTCAGTCTTGAAAATTGCCTTTTTGAAAAATGCCTTTACCAGTTGGGCACACTTACATTTCCAACTGCTTTCCATTATGGGCATGTGCTTTGTATTGTCTTTATTCTTCAAAAGACAAAAGCTACCTGCCTAGTATTTTCAAACTGGCTGAGAAGCTGAGGTGAAGTTAGATCAAGGGACATTTCCCTTGAACAGAAAGCTGGACAATTGTCCTTGAAGATTGCCAGCTGAGTGTGCAAAAACCTAGGCTGGCCAGGGAGGGCAGTTGTTTCCTTCTCCAGGATTGTATAACTGGCCCACGTAGAGTAACTCAGAGGTTCTATCTACTTCTTTCTGGCCCTCTCCATGCATTTTGATTTTGCTTCCTTTTGCTGTTTGCCTCCCCCCTCCCCCCTCCCCCACTTTCTAACATCCTGTGTTCTCTTGTGAATGCCTCTGTCTCTTGTGGTAGGCTTTTTGATTTCTTAAGTGTGACTTGTGAAACTTCAAGACCATGGGTCTTTAGTTATGACTTTGCTTTGATCTTGGGCCAATGCTTTTCTTCTGAAAGGATCTTCTGGTATAAATACATTAAAACTGGGAAGGGATCCTCCCCACTTTGACATGGTGAAGACAAAGGACTGCTCCTTCCAGAAACCGAGATTCCCAAGGAACCCTGATTGGCCTCCTGTTCTGAAGATTGCTGTGGCTCTTGAACCACAGTGGCTCAAGTACCCACCTCTCTGTATTTAGCAGAGTCTAAGCATGTCAGAAGGATGAGCTGCATTGGGTAAATCACATAAAAGACAAAAGTCTGGAGGCCAGGAAGGGATCAATGAATAGAAATTCAGGATATAATTATGGCTCTTGTTTTTGTGAGAGGAAAAAAATAGGACAGTGTTGGCTGGAAAATTAAAAGCTCTCATACTTGGAAAAGTTCTCCAAGGTAGGCAACTGATAATGATAGCACCCCATATTTAATTCACTTGAAAATGAAATCTGTATAATAGTCACCCTCAGAGTCTGGGGTGTTTGAAATTACTTGTGGGGCTCATATTCTGAAAATGTACCAGTTGATATCTCTAATTTCTTTAAAGATTTGGTTTGCTAATAATTTGTTTTTTAAGCCATCAGCAAACACACGTGTGAAAAGACAGTATTTTAAAGAAGGTAAACATATATTGAGTGACTAAATATGATACAGCTGCAAAGTTCCATATTGTGACATTAGTTGGTATTACTGTTGTGTGGCACAAGTAAACTAGTTTTCAAAGTGTGGAGTTAAAACTGGTCTGAAGTGTGGAGAATTTTGTCTGCTGTTTGATTTGTATGAGTAGATTATAAATTCCTATCAGAAAACAGAAAGAATGCTGGAAATACGAAGTTAAAACTGAAGCACAAATTATGCTAAATTTGAGGTACAGGTTATGTGGATGCTAAATAGGATGAAGGAGATGTTCAGAGACCCAGACATGGCCATGAATGACTGACTGTTATGTTGCTCCTTAAAGTAAACATGAGATGATCAGAAAAATCTCACAATTTTTTTTTTCTGAAGTTGTGTCTGTAGTTTCCCATTATACTTTAAAGTATAGAAATATTATTGGCTCCTGAAACACATTCTTTTTGGCAATGTGCATCTCTGAGGCATGCTTACATGTATTTATCATATTAAATTCATGTTTAAATTGTTTTTGCATCTCAGAGATATATTTCAATTATCCATCACACCCCCATTTCCCTCATGTTGCTCAAATGTCAAATTTGATTCTACAGTTGTAAATTTCTATGTAGTAACTTACAAGCAAATATAAACATACCTCGGAGATAGAGTGTATTATCAAAACTCATTAATTTGTGGGGCGCCTGGGTGGCTCCGACTTTGGCTCAGGTCATGATCTCGTGGTTTTTGAGTTTGAGCCCTGCGTCGGGCTCTGTGCTAACAGTTCAGAGCCTGGAGCCTACTTTGGATTCTGTCTGTCAGTTTGTCTGCCTCTCTCTGCCTCTCCCCCCACTCAAAACTAAATATGCACTTTAAAAAGTTACAAATATCTGCTCGCATTTTGTCAGTTGCCTTTTAGTTTTGTTGATTGTTTCCTTTGCTGTGCAGAAGATTTTTATCTCGATGAGGTCCTAATAGTTCATTTTTGCTTTTATTTCCCTTGCCTTTGGAGACATGTCGAGGAAGAAGCTGCTATGGCTGAGGTCAAAGAGACTGTTGCCTGTGTTCTCTAGGATTTTGAGGGTTTTCCGTCTCACATTTAGGTCTTTAATCCATTTTGAGTTTGTTTTTGCATATGGTGTAAGAAAGTGGTGCAGTTTCATTCTTCTGCTTGTTGCTGTCCAGTTCTCCCAACACCATTTACTGAGGAAATTCTTTTTTCCATTGGATACTCTTTTCTGCTTTGTCAAAGATTAGTTGGCCATACATTTGTGGGTCCAAGTCTGGGTTCTCGATTCTATTCCATTGGTTTAGGCATCTGTTTTTGTGCCAATACCATACTGTATTGATTCCAGGTTTGTCGTACATGCTAAAGTCTGGGATTGTGATGCCTCCAGCTTTGGTTTCCTTTTTCAACATTACTTTGGCTATTTGGGGTCTTTTGTGGTCCCATACAAATTTTAGGATTGTTTGTTCTATCTCTGAGAAGAATGAGAGAATTTTTTGCAAATGACGTGTCGGATAAAGGGTTAGTAACCAAAATCTACAAAGAACTTACCAAACTCAATACCTGCATAACAAATAATCCACTGAAGAAATGGGTAGAAGGTATGAATTGATGCTTTTGCATAGCAAATATCCAGGTGGCTAACAGACACATGAAAAGATGCTCAATATCACTCATCATCGGGGAAATACAAATCAAAACCACACTGAGATACCACCTCACACCAGTCAGAGTGGCTAAAATTAACAACTCAAGAAACTACAGATGTTGGTAGGAATGTGGTGAATCTTCTGTGTGCTGTTGGTGAGAATGCAAACTAGTGCAGCCACTCTGGAAAACAGTGTAGAGGTTCCTCAAAACATTAAAAATAGAATTACCACGGGGCACCTGGGTAGCTCAGTCAGTTGAGCGTCCAACTTCAGCTCAGGTCATGGTCTCACGATTTGTGAGTTTGAGCCCCATGTCGGGCTCTGTGCTGACAGCTCAGAGCCTGGAGCCTGCTTCGGATTCTGTGTCCCCCTGTCTCTCTGCCCCTCCCTAGCTCACACTCTGTGTCTCTCTCTGTCAAAAAATAAATAAGTATTAAAAAAATTAAAAATAGAATTACCTTAGGACCGAGCAATAGCACTACTAGGAATTTATCTATAGGATACAGCAGTGCTATCAACAATAGCCAAATTATGGAATGAGCCCAAATGTCCATCACTAGATAAGTGGATAAAGAGGATGTGGTTTATGTATACAATGGAATACTTGTTGGCAATGAGAAAGAATGAGATGTTGCCATTTGCAACAACTTGGCTGGAACTGGAGGGTATTATGCTAAGTGAAATAAGTCAGTCAGAGAAAGACAAATATCATATGTTTTCACTCATATGTGGAATTTGAGAAACTTAACAGAAGACTATGGGGGAAGGGAAGGGAAAAAATAGTTACAGAGAGGGAGGCAAACCATAAGAGACTCTTAAATACAGAGAATGAACTGAGGGTTGATGGTGGGGGGACAGGGAGGCAGGGAAAATCTGAGATGGGCATTGAGGAGGTCACTTATTGGGATGAGCACTGGGTGTTTTATGTAAGTGATGAGTCACAGGAATGTAGTCCTGAAGCCAAGAGCACACTGTGTATACTGTATTTAGCTAAGTTGACAATAAATTATATAAAAAAAAATTTTTTTTAAATGCATTAATTCGCTTAGTAGAAAGAAATCAACTGTGATGTCAATTCCATTGCCTGTCCCAGGCTAAACTGCTCATTAGCGATCAGTCTTTTGCTCATTTCAGGGGAATAAGTTCTAATTCAGAGAAGTTGTAGTGACTTGGTGTCTGTCTCAGCCTAGTGATAGGCATGCTGTCAGCTAGAAATGCTTGAGGCACTTGCCTGGACCTGTGTTACTTGTGGTGAGCTCCACAGAATTTTCCTGGACAAGAACCAAGGTTGGGTTGGCCCTGTGGTTCTCGTGTTTTCAGGATGCACCTCAAGAGCAGTCGCCAGGGAACTTGGAGAAAGCAAGGTTTATTACTCATGGATCCTATGGGGAACATGGCATGCCTCAACACCACGCAGCAAGGTTGAAGTCAAAAGGGAAAAGAGGGAGGAAGCTTGGAACTGGGATTCTGCCTTTCTTAGCATCAAGGGTTGGGGTACCTAGAGTTTTGAGGGTTTACTCTTTATTAGTGAATTTAAAACATAAGAGCAGGAATTAGGGAGCAAGAAGGCAGAAGTGGAGTTGCACAAGTGCTCAGTTACATAGGCTATCCAGGGGCTTCTAAAAGGGGAACTTCTTGGATAGGGGTTGCCTTGTTTCGTATCTAGTTGGCTTGCTATTAGGTATTTCCTCTAGCTGGCAGTATGTTTATTTGAGATGGATATCTTTGAAACGGATGCCTCGGCACTCAAAAGCTTAATGTTAGGAACCTACATTACACTTGATGACAGACAGGATTGCCACAGGAGAACCTAGCTCCATGCCCAGCCCTCTTGAATGGCTACTAAAATCTGCTGCCCTTTCCATAGTACATACATTTTCAGTTTTTTTTTTTGGGGGGGGGGGATTTTTATTAAAATACATTCTATTTGGAATTTCAAAGAAAAATGAAAATTAGAATGCATTTTTAAAATGAGAGGATGCTAACTTGCAAGTTATGTCATTATGACTAAACAATTTCATTTTGGGTTGAAGCTCCGATTTAAGCTTGGCAGGAGTAAACCATGGCCCAGGTAGATGATCAGTGTGAATAAATCATATATGTTGCTTTTTGGCATGACCTTTAATGGGAGAGACAAGGGGTTTATCAAACATCTGAAGGGCAGAAAATTCAATTTAAAAACTAATTCTTAGGAGGTCAGCATTTTCCATAAAATCCCCTGTACCTTTGCCTTTATGAGTCTGACTAAGAAGGTGTTCTAAATTCATCTATTTTGTGAGAGAAGTCTCATCTGTTAAGGTGAAGAATGATTTTCCTGCCCACTTCTTTGCCAGTTTTCATAATAGCTGTGGCAAAGAGCCTGCTGGCAGGCAACTGGTAGTTCTATGAATGGGCTTTATTTTTTAATCAGAAAACTTGTGATCCTTGACAGGTGGACTCCAGCAGCTTGGTGTTTGATGCATATACTTGAACTAAGGAAGACTGGATTTCACTCACCCAAGAGAAAGAAATACTCTAATCAGGGCTCCAGTGGGGATTGATGTTCAGGAAGCTTTTATTGTGTGGCACTGTCACTTACTTGTGATTTTGCATGAGGAAAGGGAAATGTATATGGTATGAGCCTAAAAACTGTGAGGGCAGAAAATGCAGGATTCTTTCCTTTATTCTACCTTGTACTGCAAGTACCCAGTGAAACCTGTTTCAGTTGATTAAGATGCACAGCCACACTATGGAATATTTGATTCGCAGACATTTCACTGCAATCTAAATTTCACCTTCTTTAACGAAAAGCCTTGTACAAGATCTGTTGGATTGAATAGCAAACCAGTCCCAGTCTTGACCGAGAGCCTTTTATGTGCATAAGGGCAGAGAACTGTTTGAATATACTCAAATCCATTGGTTTGTGTATTTCAAAAGAGAGAATTGTGTGGTACGTGAATTATATCTCAATAAAACTGTTAAAAAATAATTTCAAAGACAATTCTCATGCAAACATCTATCAAGTAAAGAAATTTAACATTTATTTATTTGTTTTCATAGTTGCTGTCTCCTTACATCAGTTGATATTGGTTTTCCATTTTCTGTAGTCATGTGAAACTTTTTTTCAAAGAAATCTTGTTTAGTACAACCAGTGGGCAATATGAAGAAAAATACTATGGTAGAATACAGATAACTGAAGTTTGGGAAACCCAGAATACGCATGATGTATCGTTTGGAGTTCATTTGCTTCCGAATGCAACCATTTTCATTGCTTTATTCCTTCATTTAGTTGTTTAGTTTCTTTAAAAAAATTTTTTTAAGTTTATTTATTTATTTTGAGAGAGAGAGAGGCAGAGAGAGAGGGAGATAGAACCCCAAGCAGGCTCTACACTGTCAGCACAGAGCCTGATGCAGATACCATGAGATCATGACCTGAGCTGAGATCAAGAGTTGGATGCTTTGCCGACTGAGCCATCCAGGTGTCCCAAGTTGTTTAGTTTCTTGACTGCCTACCATGCATCAGGCTATGTGCTAACTTCCTTTCTAGAGCTCAGTGTGTAGTAGACGTGGTAGGGCAGACTAAGTACCTTCATCAGACTAAATCCCGAGATGCAGGGTCCCCTGTTTTGGGGAAGATTGGTTGTAATTTTTAGAAATATGTGACTAATAGGAAAGAGAGTAAAATTATCAGGGAAATAAACACAGATGGAAAACACTTTAAAGTATAGGTGTGCTTGGTTTTATATTGCTTCGCTGTATTGTGCTTCAAAGGCATTGTTTTTCTTTTCTTTTTTTCCCTTTCTTCTTCTTCCTCTTCTTCTTCTTCTTTTCTTCTTCTTCTTCTTCTTCTTCTTCTTCTTCTTCTTCTTCTTCTT
>NW_026057577.1:13749066-13818422 GCF_023721935.1 Panthera uncia | reverse complement strand
TTCTTCTTCTTCTTCTTCTTCTTCTTCTTCTTCTTCTTCTTCTTCTTCTTTCTTACAAATTGAAGGTTTGTGGCAACTGTGTCAAACAAGGCTTTGACGCCATTTTTCCAGCAGTGTTTGCTCATTTCATGTCTCCGTTTCACATTTTGCTCATTCTCGCAGTATTTAAGTCTTTCTCATTATTGTTAGATTGCTTGTGGTGATCTGTACTCAGTGATTTTGGAGGTCACTAGTGGATTTATTTGGGGACACCACGAACCTCACCCTTATAAGATAGTGAACTTAACTGATAAAAATGTATGTGTTCTGAATGCCCCACTGACCAGATGCTCGCCTGTCTCTTTCCCTCTCCTCAGGCTTCCCTATTCCCTGAGACACAACAGTATTGAAATTAGGCTAATTAACAACCCTACAATAGCCTCTAAGTGTTCAAGTGAAAGGAAGAGTCTCACGTCTCTCCCTTTTAAATCAAAAGCTGTAAATGGTTGAGCTTAGTGAGGAAGACATGTTGAAAGCTGAGGGAGGCTGAAAGCGAGGCCTCCTGCACCAGTTAGCCAAGGTGTAAATGCCAAGGGAAAGCTCTTGAAGGAAATGAAATGTGCTGCTCCGGTGAACACATGAGCGATAAGAAAGTTCAAACAGCCTCATTACTGATACGAAGAAAGTTTTAGTGGTCTGGACAGATCAAACTTGCCACAATATTCCCTTAAGCCAAAGCCAAATACAGAGCAGTGCCCTCTCTTTAATTCTATGAAGGTTGAGAGGTGAGGAAGCAGCAGAAGAAAAGTTTGAAAGTAGCAGAGGTTGGCTCACGGGGTTTGAGGAAAGACACCTCCTTAACAGGTAGAAGGTAGAGCAGCAAGTGCTGATGGAGAAGTTTTATTGGAAGAAAATACCTTATCTTTATTGGAAGAAGATGCCATCTATGACTTTCATAGCTCAAGAGGAGAAGTCAGTGCCTGGCTTCGAAGCTCCAAAGCTCCAAAGCTCCAAAGCACAGGCTGACTCTCTTGTTAGGGACTAATGATGCTGGTGACTTTAAGCTGAAGCCATTGCTCATTTACCATTCTGAAAATCCTAGGGCCCTTAAGAATTATGCAAAATCTACACTGCCTGTGCTCTATAAATGGAACAACAAAGCCTCTATTACAGCACATCTGTTTACTGCAAGGTTTACTGAATATTTTAAGCCTGCTGTTGAGACGTATTGCTCAGAAAAAAAAAAAAAAAGATTTCTTTCAAAATATTATCACTCATTGATAATGCACCTGGTTACCTAGAGCTCCAATGGAGATATACAATGAGATTTATGTTGTTCTCAGGCCTGCTAACACATCATCCATTTTGCAGTTCAGAATCATTTCGATTTTCAAGTCTTAATGAAATACCTTTTGTAAAGCTATAGCTCCCATAAGTAGTGATTCCTTTGATGGATCTGGACAAAGGAAATTGAAAACCTTCTGTAAATGATTCCCCATTCTAGATGCCATTAAGCACATCCATGATTCATGAGAAGTGGTCAAAATATCAAAATTCACAGGAGTTTGGAAGAAGTTGATTTCAACCCTCAAAGATGACTATGAGGGGTTCAGAACCTCTGTGGAGGAGATCACTGCTGATGTGGTAGTAATAGCAGAACTAGAATGAGAAGTGGAGCCTGAAGATATGACTGAATTGCTATAATCTTGGGATAAAACCTTAATGGATAAGGAGTTGCTTCTTATGGACTATCAAAGAAAGTAGTTTCTTGAGATGGAATTGACTCCTGGTGAAGACACCATGGAGATTGTTGAAATGACAACACAGGATTTAGAGCATGACATACACTTAGTTGATAAAGCAGGAGCAGGGTTTGATAGGATGTATTCCAACTTTGAAGGAAGCTTTAGTGTGGATAAAATGCTATGAAATAGCATCATGTGCTGTTAGAAATTGTTCCTGAAACAAATGTCACTCAGTACAGCAAACTTGACTCTTGTCTTATTTTAAGAAACTGCCACAGCCATCCAGCCTTCAGCAACCACCATCCTGATGGGTCAGCAGCCATCAGCATCAAGGTAAGACCCTCCACTGGACAAAAGATTACAACTCCCTGAAAGCTCATATGATGGTTAGCATTTTTTAGCAATGAAGTATTTTTAAATTAAGGTATGTATATTATCTTTTAGACATAGTGCTACTGCACACGTAACAGGTCTATAGTGCAGTGTAAGCATAACTGGAAAACAAAAAGAAAATTCATTAGACTCACTTTATTGCAATATCTGCTTTATTGCCATGGTTTGTAATCAGACCTGCAGTATCTCTCAGCTGTAGGCAGTGCTTTGTCAAGTTCTTCCTTTCTCCCCACTCCCCCTTCCCCTTCTCTCTTTCCCTTCCTTTTTTTCCGTCCTTCAAAAGATAAACTGGGGCATATTAAAAATGTTAAGAGTTTATTTGAACAAAAATCGATTGGAATTGGGCAGCGCTCAACCACAAGTGGTGAGGAGGAAATATTTATGTAGAGAAAGTGTGAAAGAAAGAAGGGACATTGACTGGCTATAGCTTAGAGCCTAGTTGGCTGTTTGTAATTGGTCGTCGTTAGCATTTTGATTTCCTAACCTTGAGCCATTTATTTACAGGCTTAGATTTTGGTTGCTTAAGTAGGCTACCCCAGCATTAGAGCCACATCAGTCTAATGGCTTCCTTGTTTAATTAGACCTTTCTTCTCTTCCTTCCTTCCTTTCTCTCACTCCTTTCTTTCTTTTCAGTAGAATCCATGTGGCTTTTAAAAATTTAATCCTTAATAAGATTATTTTGAGTTTCTCATCACTTCAAATGAAGCCCAGTACTTGAGCTACGTTTAAAAAGCTATACAAACAAAAATCTACAACAACCATATAACTTAGATTTTTTAAAAAAAGTTTTATTTATTTTTGAGAGAGAGAGTGAGAGAGAGAGTGAGTGGAGGAGGGCCAGAGAGAGAGGGAGACACAGAATCCGAAGCTGGCTCCAGGCTCTGAGCTGTCTGCATAGAGCCCAACGTGGGGCTTGAACTCACCGTGAAATCATGAGCTGAGCCGAAGTTGGACGCTTAACTGACTGAGCCACCCAGGTGCCCCCATAAAACTTTAACCTAAGGTGAAAGTTGGTGAAACCTAAGCATTCCTTGTTGGTAAATGTTTCTGGATTCCAGCTTACATTTAGCTATTGAGCCTAGAAAGAATAGATGCTTTTATTCTGAGATGTGAAGCCCTGCCATTTAGAAATCCTTTCCTTCAATATTGAAAAATAGATGTTTTTCTAGGCTTAGTGGTTTGAGATTTCTGACTTTGCAGGAGTGTCTCTGTATTCCAGGTGAAATCAATTACATTCATTGACATTCCCACTACAGTGAATGGGATATTCTTGTACATTTCCAAAAGAGTTGAAGTCAGAGCAAAGCCAGGTAGCAAATAGTTGTTGTTAGTCTGATTTGATCTACAAAAATGACAGCTGCATTTTTAGAGCTCAAATTAAAAATGTAAAAAGTTAGGCCTGGATATTATGATATATTGTAATGCAAATAACCAAAATTTCATCTAGTCATAGCTCAAACCTGTTTTATTTAATCAGTCAACAAATATTTATTGCATATTTGTTGGATATTGGAAAACGAGCAAAGTGTCACAGAGCTAAGTTCATTTTCATTCCCTGCTTTCTTCTCTTTATTTCCCTATTTTTGTTGCACTTTTTCTACTCCTAGGGGCCCACTCTCATTTTTAGAGCTATATCTAATCTGCTAGAATAATTATAAAATTTTAGTCTTTTTCTACACACATGCATGCCATTATCCCTGTCCTTTCATTCTAAATCAGACAGTTTTTCCCTCAAACATGGGCCATTGCCCTTGCTCCCTACTGGTCTCTGTGCTGTTGGACCAAACATATTTTTGTCTTTGGGATTCACTTTCTGAAGAGGCAAAGGAATGGCTTGGCTGTTGCTAGGTCAGAGCAGACCCCAGCGAGGGCTGTGATTAGAGTATGGTAGAATACTAAACAGGACAAGTGATCTGGAAAGACTACAGAAGAAGGCGAGAAGAGGAAATCAGGATGGATAAGCTGAAGAGCTGGGAGGAATCATGGTCACAGGCAACAGGCTGAGATCAGAGAGGCAAGTTGGTGTCATGGGGTCCTGTCAGCAGATACTGTAAGTCTCGAGTGCAGCGTTAGGACTCTAGATTGTATGAGGATGGATGAGAGCAAACCCTGGCACTTTATATATCCTTCCCAAATTAGACTGATCTCCAACTCTGTGCCCCAGCCAAGCTCATACACTTATCTGTCTCCATGTTTATTTTGTTCTTCTCTTTCATGTATTTATTACTTCCTTTTGAAATTCTATCCAGTTTTCAAAACCCATATTAATTCTAGCTGTTTCTTTAAGCTTTTCCTGATCACATTGACCACAGGTATTTTTCTCTTTGAAATTCACTTTTTCAAGAGTCAAAGGAATGAGCATTTATTTGAGTGTCTATAAGTGCAAAATTAAACATTTTTTTTAATGTTTATTTTTTGAGAGAGAGAGACAGACAGAATGTGAGCAGGGGAGGGGCAGAGAGAGAAGGAGACACAGAATCTGAAGTAGGCTCCAGGCTTTGAGCTTTCAGCACGGAGTCAGACATGGGGCTCGAACTCACCAACAGTAAGATCATGACCTGAGCTGAAGTTGGTCGCTAAACTGACTGAGCCACCAGGCGCCCCAAAATGTGCAAAATTTTTGATTTGACCTTTCTTTGTCTAATCCTTATTAAAACCTTATATAAAGGGTATCTCTGATTGAAAGATGTGAGGACTGAATCTAGAGACTGATAATACTTTCTGCCTTTTTGAGTTGTAATGATGCATCCATTAGGATTCTGAAAAAACATGAGGAAGTCTTGGCTGCATCTCCTAGGAGATTTTGTGGGCCACATGATGTTCAGCCTATTATGGGACTCAGATAATATCCTGGTATAACTTGACTGAAGAGAAGAAAATATTTGTAATAAGTTTATAAGACTTATAAGACTTACAGTCTTTCCCTGGTATCCTCCCAGGACTGACTCATTGCATCTGCACATACAACCAAATGGTGTAGCACCAGAAATTCTGAGATAGGATCACCCATGGAGAGAGTAGACAGAGAAGAGGGGGCCCACAGCTAAATACTGCTGTGTCCTCACATCTAGGGGGCATTCACTTGTGTCAGAGGCGAGATTGACTAAAATGAGGGCAGAAAAAGGAGTTTGTTAGGATAGAGATTCATGGTTGCCTTGATAGAAGCCCTTTTTAATGAAATGGAGGACAGTAACTTGATCAGAATATATAGATAATAGCTGTAGAAAGCTTTTCTATGAAGGGAGGAGAGAAATAGGCCAAAGCTGCAGAGAGATATGGATGAAAGGATTATTTGTTGACATGGGAAATAATACAACAGAATTATGATGGAAATGATACAGGAGAAAGTGATAACCCCCTTCCCACCATTTTTTTTAAAGCAACATGGGGGATTAAAATCCTTGTGTAGGGTTGGGTAGGGGGGGTGGAATCCAAACACATGGAGGGGTTGACCCTAGATGGGGTCAGGGCATCTCAGACGGGGTCAAGGCTACCATTTTCTTTATATTAGGAAAATCAGGGAAGTATAGGCACAAACTTTTAAATGGATTTGGTAGGAGAAGATAGGTCATTCTTACCTGATTGCATTCATTTTTTTGTCTCTCTGAAGAATAAGAAGTTTGTTGAAGAGAGGAGAAGGTATGAAGTGGTTAACTCAAATAGTAGGAAGGCAGATTTTCTTGGTAGGTGTGGCAGGATGCTGGTTAATAATGAGAACCCTTTCAAGAATTGTGGACATACATTTAAAGGATGACTTGTTTTAGGTGATCTTCTCCTGAAATAGTTATGTTGAAATAGTCACATGGTATCTAGAGAGTTGGGATTTTCCAAGATTTTGCCAGATACATACAATGCCAGGGGAGGGGGCAAAGGAGGTGTAGCCTTTTCAAGGAAGTTATAAAAGTTTTACACTGTGGAATCTAAGCTGGTTAGGGAGGATGGGAGAATATGGAGGGAGGGTGAACACCATCAGTGGATTGGAAGTCCCTGTAGGGAGGAGAAGTGATTGAAATCAGGCACATTAAAAAGTCCTGTGGACTGCTGGAGGTAACAGTCAGAGAGAGTGGGTACTTTAAATCACAATTTTGGAGGTGGTGTGATGGCAAGGTCTGGAGCAAGTGGATAAGATATGGAAGAGATTTTTGGAGGGAAGGAAGTTCAGGGACTGATGGTCCAGGGTATAGGAAACTTGGCACACATGGATAATGAGATCGCCAAGAATGTAAAAACAGTATGTTAGGGAAAAACACATTGATCCAGATGTGGTCTTTCCTGAATGAAGGAAGGTGACTGCAAGTTCAGCAGATGACATCAGCAAGTAGCTGGTGATACAGCTGTATGTCTTGAGCTTCAGAGAAGCAAAGAGAGGGGGGAGACAGGCCGTGTCTTGGCGTGGTAGGTAGGTAAGGATAAAACATTTTCAACTCAGGGGTTCATGGGCTGTGGGAGAAAAAACAGCCACCACTTGAGAAGGCCTCAGGAGAAGCAATCTTCTTTGAGGCTTAGTCAAGTTGTTGTCAGAGAAAGAAGATGTTCAGGATAAAGGGAGTCTGTGGATAAGTGGCTGTGAATTTCATTGGGTACAGTTGAGGTTGTAGGTGTTTGGGGAAAGAGACATTGAGGACATATTAGAGCATATGCACGTACAGTGTAGGAGTAAAAAGCAGAGGGAGGATGAATAATGTAGAGGTTGATTTAAGTTGGAAATATTGGGACAATGGACACTGATCATCCAGTAGGTCAGGGGGTATGGTGGCTTGGGAGAAGGTGAGGTCCTCCTCTGTAGGAAAGTTTTCTGGATAGCTCCTATAGCCATGGTGGCCTGGAGGAGGCTATCATAAGCAAGGTGAGGACATCTGTGTTTTATGCCTTTTAAAACCATTCTGCCTAGGAGAGATAATATAGGTCTTTGACAATGAATGGGAGATGGGAAATACTGCATTTTTTTGCTCCTATGTATATTAGATATATGTACACTAAAATATACCTGTTAATGTTCCTTGCCTTCTGTCAGTCATAAAAATGACACCTGATGTACAGCAAAACTGTAGAAATCAATGTGCTCAGCTCCTAGAGACTTGAGTAGCAAGGAGTTCTGACTTTTCTTGCCTCCTGCTTCTCCTTTTAAAGGTCCTTGGAAAATAGAGCTTCTTGCATGAGAGAGTCTGCTCAGTGATCTGCTGTCAGTCACTCTGTAGCTCATGGTGGCTAACCTAAGTGCTACCTGTGCCAGAGCCGACCTCCTCCAGGTCCATTGACTGTTGGCTCTTTCTTTGACCAACCAACCAGCCTTTTCTGTTCCTGTCCACATAGATCTATCCTAAGTGACCTTATAGATTTATAGACTGTAGTGGGAGCCACGGATTCCCCTAATATTCAGGCTTACTGTTCAGTCTTGACCCATGCTGCTGGCCTTCTTTCTGGGAATATTCTTTAAGGATCCCATTATCACACTCTTTATCTGGCTTGAAATCCAATTGGGAACTGTATTCTCACTCTTTTCCATGAACTCAAAAACCCTGGGCTAATCAATGTGTCTGGCTAGGTATCTGTTTTAGTGTCTGCCAATAATCAATAATCTGTTAAGAAACTCCTGAGTAGTCAATGACAGCTGGGAGATTTGTTAGCCTTAAACAGCGGTTCTCAGATTTTGACCTGTTCTGAATTATCTGGAGAGCTGTTTAAATCACAGATTATTGGACCCACCCCCAAGGTTTTCAATTCTCTAGACCTGAGATGGAGCCAGAGAATCGATAAATTCTCAAGTGATATAATGCTGCTGGTCATTGAGTCACAGTTTGAGAACCACTGGGTTGGAACATACCGAAGGCATCTTTGAAATTATACTGCCTAATTTCAGTGCAAAGTTTCAACTATGGCTCTGTCAAAATGTTCATATATTAGATAAGTTAAATAAAAATGGAATCTATATTCTCAATTGTAATCTTAAGAATAGTTACACTTTCTTTTATCTCTGTATCCTCTATAGTAGCCTTCAGAATCAAAAGAGCAACGTAAAATCCAAGTTGAAGGGATATGGTTGATGTCCTTGCGTATGTGAAATATGGATACATCCAGGGAAATAGTGAATGATTTCAGAGCCTAAGACTTGTGGGAGGGTCAGCCTTTCTCACAGGGAGTTAACATTCATCTAGCCATCAGTCAATCTCATCTCTGGGTGGATTGATCAATCCTACTCCTTTCCTCTTCACAGACAGATGAGGTCAATTTTGTTGAAATGAGGGTTTTGCCCACTGGATAATTTGAGTGAGAACAAATAAAAGCACTTACTATTCTAGCCGGTTGAAACAGAAAAAAAAGTTTTTGTTTTAACAAAAGATGACAATTCGAGAAGGGACAAGAGGGCTAAGAAAATAATACACCTGTAATCAAAGCCCATCATCACACATCCCAGAGAAACAGGAGTGTTGGGGCTGGAGAGGTCACTAGTCACAGTGAGTAGGTAGCATTCGTAGCTTTTCTGTCCCGGAGGAGAACTAAAATAATCATATCACTCTTGTAATTTTTAGACTTCTCATATCTTAAAGATTCCCCTATTATTTCCTTAGTTGGCTAGATTTAGAGCCAAGTTCTCAATGTAACAGTTTTTATCATTTAAGAATATGCAACCTGTCTTTGATTCCCTTGCCCATCACTGGTCATCAGCCTAGTAGACACTAAATTCCACAAAACGGAATAGAAAACTTTGTAATTATTCTCACTACGTTAAGATTCATACCTGGTTCATCACGGATGGGATGAAGGGGAGTAGAAAGAGCAGGACACTGAAGTGAGTTGTAGACAGAGGCCCCAAAGGGGTCCTTAAGAACTGGGGGCAGTAGTGGAGAAGGGAGAACAGAAGAGAGAGATGTGTGGGAGGGGAAGGTTCAGGGCTCTGAATGCATGTCTTTGAACTTGGTTTTAGTAAATTCTGTAATACAGTGTTTTCCCACCATGGAAGTACAAGCCGGTGGTTTATGTTTTGGCACATGAATAGCAACATAGAATTGAACAGTGAGTCATTAACTCGTGAGGGAGAATCCAAACACTTGGTGGGATTTGTTTTTGTGATGCTTCATTCTGTCACAAGAATTAGCTGGGGGGTTACTCTCTCCACTTCATTCCAGTATCAGTATCTCTAGTGCACATGTGGAATATGGGAATTGACTTCAGTTGCTTTTCTCTTTTTCTTTAGGACCCCCTACTTTCCAGTTCTCATTTCCAAAGGCACTTGTTTAGTGGTTTTGAGTTTCTGTTATCAAAACTCTAAGTTCAAAAGGTTGAATCAATGTCACCGCATAATAGTTCACCAACAAGATCCATTTATTTGCAATGCTTAAAAAAGTTCTGACAACTTAGCACGGTTTGAGTTTCGATAAGTGATTGCCTGGCATATCTGATACCCTAGCTGAGGTTTTCATCTTGGCTAATATCTTCTTCCTGAGATTACTTTCCAGTCCATTTACTTGGGCAAGGGCTAAAATGTCCTGAGTTTCTAACCATGTGTTAAGGGTGAATGTGAATATTGAAGTAGAAGGCTAGAAATGTGAGTTTGTTATTCTTGATGTTGTTGTTCTCTAATGTAATTCCTCGGGCTATATATTTAGGAACAAGAGGCAGAGTGCCTTAGATGGTCCCATGATTATCATATCCACCCCTCAGCAGTCATAGAAAGCATGGACAGTAATTCTCCAATGGCATTTATGCTACAAGTTTTCTTTTACCCCACATGGCTTTTAGGTGGCTATGCTTGGGGGTCCACTTAAAACTTGGTGAACAACTGTTTTGGCCAAGTGATAGATGGGATGTTTCCATCCAAGTTATGCTATTCATAAGAGGACTAATCACTCTTTATCAAACTTTATGCAAATAAAGCCAAATTGGATTTATTAAGGTGATGAAAGAAAATAGGGACTTTTTAATGGGTAGCAATGCTGTACATTATCTAAATGCAATGCAGATGTAATGATGCATTAGAAATGCCGAGAAAATTTAATCAGTGTAGAAAAAAATATAATGAAATGGTTGTTTAAACACTGTAAAGCTAATGTTAGAGTAATTACTTCCCATCGAGCAAGGCGTGGAGTGCACATTACCCAGGCTCTGTTTGATTAGTCATCCTGGCTGCAACATCTGGCCCTTTGATCCATTTTGAATTTAATAGAATTTCTAAACTTCTAAATTTAAGTTTTAGAATGAATGAATAAATAAAACAACTTCTGTAGGAGCCGGAGTTTTTTACTAGCTCATGACAGATTAAAACCGTGTCCCTGACTCACTTCTCCAGTTCCATTGGCACTGTGTTCCCCTTTACTTCTTTATGTGAAAGAGAACACTGAAATCCAGAAGGGCGAACTTCCTTGCTTTGAAGATTAGGTAGCAAATACTTAAAATAATACTTTGGCTTTCTCTGAATGGTCTCTTTTTTGGTGGAAATAGGGGTGGTTTTTAGAACAATTATCTTCTTACCTATTGATAGGAGGGGAATGGAAAGAATGTGTTGTAAGAACATATATCTCCTTCCTCTTAATGAAAGTTTACATTTCTTGTTGAAAATTTAGAAAATAAAGGTAATAACCATAAGAAAATAAATATCACCCATAATCATATTCCTCAGAAGTAAATGTTATTAACGTAGTAAACGTTATTTGGGAGGAATTTCATACTAAAAACTGACAGTTAATCTATTCTATTCCTCTAGTCTAATAATTGTATAACTTAACAATTAGCATTGTGGTTAAGAGTGTTAGAGATGGAGTCTGGGTCACCTGTGTCCAAGTGCTGATTTCACCTTGGGCAAGTTACTTGTTTTCTTTGTGCCTCATTTTCCCCAATTATAAAATACAGACAGAAATAGTATCTGCGTCATAGCATTGTTGTGAAAATTAAATGAGGTAATTAATATATGCAATGGATTTGAAACAATGCTAAACATGTAATGAGTATTTATAGATGTCAGCTGTTATTACTGCTATTATCATGAATGGTCTCTGATTATAAGAATTGTATTCTCCATGTATTTGTATAATATAACTTTTCCAGTAAGTAATAGCATCTAGCCTTTAGGTCAGTAGATGTTCTTTTACAATATACGTTTCCTACGGCATACATTATATTCCATTATAAGGACCATAGTTTATTTAACTAGTCTCTGATGGATTTTTGGCTGTTGTACAATTAAAAAAAAATTTATAAACAATACTTGCTTAGAATTCATCTTTAGGAATAAAATTACTGGATCAAAATGCATATACATGTGAAAATTTTTGATATGCAGAGTAAAATTGCCCTCTATAAAGATCTAAGCATGTCCCTTTTTCTCCTCCCTCTCCAAATGTGGATATTCTTAGCTCCTAGGGGGAAAACAAAACAAAACAAAACAGTCTAATGGGTGAAAAGTGGTATGTCATGGTTTCTTTAATTTGCATTAATTTTTTCCTCTGTATCCTGGGATTTTCTCTTCTGTCAATTTCCTATTCATATGCTCTGTTCTTATGTCTTTTGGAGATGTGCTCACTTTGGCAGCACATATACATATATCTTTTGGAGCATTAGTCTTTTAGTTTTTAAATTGTGGTTATTTTTTAGAGCTTACAGAGGTTAACTTTTTGCCATATATATTGCAAGTATTTTCTTCAGTCTATGGTTTGCCTGTAATCTTGTTACATGGTTTATATTTTGGTTATATAGACCTTCTAAAAGTTTTCTGTAGTCAAATTACTAATTATTTTTGTTTATGATTTCTAGTTTTGGAGTCAAATTTAGAGAATTTAGAAAGTACTTACATGCATTTTTAGGTAACATTATTAAGGTTTTATTTTGATGTTTAAAAATTTTAATTTTTAAAATTGTTTTATTTATTTTAACATTTTAATCTATCACATCAATTTGAACTGTTTTTGTGTATAGAGTGAGGTGGGAACCCAAGTCACTCATTCTATTTATCTATCTATCTATCTCCCTAAATTCTTTTCAGTGTAGTTTTAAAATTAAGTTCCTTTACCCATTTGAAACTTTAACTAAAATATTCTCCATGATACTGGAATTTCAGGTTAAAATTCTGAGAATATTTTTATATATGCTGTTTGGACACATGAGTAATTATATCACAAAAGTGTATAGCATCTACTACCATGTGAACCATATTCTTTAAAGTTTCATGGCAGAAGAATTTGTGGTTGAGGAAGAGATAGTTTGGGGGACTCTCTTTTAGAAGAAGAATATACACTGGGACACCTAGGTAGCTCAGTTGGTTAAGCATCTGACTCTCGGTTTCGGCTCAGGTCATGATCTCATGGTTCATGGGATTGAGCCCTGCATTGGGCTCTGTACTGACAGTGCTGAGCCTACTTGGGATTCTCTCTTTCTCTCTGCCCTTCCCCTGAGTGCTCTCTCTGTCTCTCTCTCAGAATAAATAAATAAAGTTAAAAAAAAATAAAAGTGAGTTTTATACTTAAAAACACACTGTTAGGTACTGATTAGATATGGATGCTTATTTAGAACAAGAGAAAAAAATCAAGGGAAGTAACACATTTAAGAAAAGCTGGCCAATACTCTAAACCTCCCATAATTTGGAAAATAATGCGATACTACTGTTAAACTGCACGACCCATTTTGGCTGCGTACTTCTGCTTGCATTTTTATGACAATTTTATAATCTAGCTTTCTATAGAGACAGAGTGAGATACATCAGCTCTTCTGGAATGCTTTGTTTAAGGAGAGCTTTGAGGGGGAAAGAGGACACATAAGTTGGGAAGGCTAGACGGATATGTGGCCTATGGCACCTGGCACTGTGGAATTGTGTACGTGGTGCAAGAGATGCATGGAGATGACTGTAAACCACATAAATATATCCCACTGATCTCAGACTAAACATATTCCTACCCAGCTTTCCCATGTCGGGATCCCCAAAGTACCTGCAGCAACTTCGGTGGCTTTAGTATATTCAGGGTTGTGCATACACCATTAGAATTTTAGAACTTTTTTATTTCTCCCCAAAGAAATCTTGCACCCCTTATTCATCCTTCTCTGAGTCCCTATCTCGCCATCCCAAGGTAACCACTAATCTACTTTTCAGTGTCTATAGATTTGCCTAATATGGACATTTCATATAAACAGAATCTCAGAGTATGTGGTCTTTTGTGACTAGCTTCTTTTACTTAGCATGCTGTTTTCAAGTTCATGCATGTTCACTTGCTTTTATTGCTTAATAATATTTCATGTTATAGATATGCCACATTTTATTTATCTAATTATCACTTGATGGGTATTTGTATTATTTCCACTTCTTGAACATTATTAATAATACTTCTGTATTTATGTACACATTTTTTTTTGTTATATGTTTTTACTTCTCCTAGAAGTGAAAACCTAGAAGTAGAATTGCTGGGTCATAAGGTAACTCCATGTTTAACATTTTGGGGAGCTGCCCATCTGATTTCCAAAGTGGCTGCACTATTTTACATTTTTACTGTGGTGTATGAGAGTTCCGATTTCTCCACATCCTCACCAATTCTTGTTAGGTATATTTTTAAAATTTTATTCTAGTCATCCTAGTGAGTAGGAAATTCTGCCTCAATGTGGTTTTGTTTGTATTTTCCTGATGGCTAATGTCAATTTTACTTTGTCACAGTTTTCTTGATCCCCAAAATGCCTGCAGAAAAATCTCTACTTTTCCTTCCTTGCCTTTTGCTTTGTGTTCTTTATTTTTTTTTAAATTTTTAAATGTTTATTTTTGAGAGAGAAAGACAGCATAAGCGGAGGACAGGCAGAGATAGAAGGAGACACAGAATCCAAAGCATGCTCCAGGCTCTGAGCTGTCAGCACAGAGCCCATCGCGGGGCTTGAACTCACAAACTGCAAGATCATGACCTGAGCTGAAGTTAGACGCTTAACCGACTCAGCCACCCAGGTGCCCCATCTTTGTGTCCTCTCTCTCTCTATTAGTCCCTAACTCTTGTATTAACCCCTAATATTGGTCGAGTCAGGTTAGAGCACAGAAACCACTCTCGGTATTTCAGTTAGAAGGATTTAATATATGGAGTTAGAGATTAGAAGGAACAGAAGTAAGGGACTGCCTTTTGTCTATTGATTTCAAGGGTTTAGACTGTGGCTGGAATCCCAAGACCAGGAAACCGCTCCAGCTATGACTTCTGTTGCTGCCACAGTTGCCTGTGCCACCAGGGAATCCTGAGCTGGCAACACAACCTCAAGTACCCTTGCCCCTTTTGGTCAGCAGCAATAGCAGCAGGATGATGGCCTTTTCCTCACTCCCAAAACTCTTGCAGTGCGTCTAATTGTAATAACTTAATTGTTTAAGCCCCATCTAAACAAGGGAGTATGTAGAAAGGGATGGGAATGAATCCTAAGTGTTCACAGACCATAATCAGCCACTGTTCATTCCTTACGACCTGATTGAAAGCATTGGTTTATGAATATTCACAGTTTCTCACTTCCCCATCTCCTGAATAGAAAGGATCTTCTGCTGTCAGTGGCAGCAGTGGGTCTGGGCTTTGGTTGAAAGTGTAATGGATAGAAATGGGAATCAAAAGGAAGTAAGAAAGGTTAAATTTGCATCAGATTTACATGGGAATGGGTGAAGAGTTAATATTAGAAGAAAGGCTTACTCAGAGAAATCCTGACTAAAGGGGGCAGAAGATCCAGTTTGGGCTGAAGTTGGACTATTTGTTGGGAGGCCCAAAAGTAAGACTGGGAGAGTGGTTGGTGCAAGTGCTATGATGTACTGAGAGCTGTCATACACACAAGGCTGGAAGCGCTGTTGAACATAATGTATAGCAATCCCTTTAGCATTTTGCAAGGGACTGGATTAATGATTTAAATTGCCTTTCAATTTTTTATGGGTTTCAAGTTTAATTTTTTTTTTTTTTCTAAATGTGACACCATGGTGGGCCTGGTTGAGAAGCAACACCCTTTATTCTGGATTCATCCTCTTTTTCTGATTATTATTAATGAGTGGCTCACTCTTTATGTGAACTGAACTGAAATTTTCATGGTTGGGGGAAAATCATCCAGATATAAAAATAGCAGAAGTTCAAGTGAGAAATGCTTATAGCTAGCTGGATCTGTCTTCTCTCACACCTGCAGCAGAGGCTACTTGGGAATACCCCACCTCCATAATATGTATGAACTTCTTAGTTGGAATGCAGAAGGAAATGGGGAAGGAAGGAAGGAGACATTTGACTTTCAGTGGAATAACACGCATTTTTCCAAACCTATTGAGAAACTGTTCTGTAACTTGTATTTAAAGCCTGTTTTCTGATATTCAAAACATGCTTAAAGGTATTCATTGTGAAGAAGATTTGACACTTCTAAGAATAGACTCAAGAGAAACATTTTCTCTTAGTAGAATAAAATTACTTCAAATTGAAGGGCCTTGAGAGTAGAGTTAATTAGTTATTGTTTAATACAGGGCTCAGTAGAAAGTGGTCTCACCACACTGATAAGCTTCAGAAGAGGCACTGCTTGATTGTATGTTTGTCAAGTGGAACAAAAAAGAGTGAACTTTGTTTTTCTGCTGGGGAAAAATTGATCATAAGGATGCTAGATTCTTTGCCGTGGTCTCCTTTTTTGTTTTAGGTATTGGTTCAGGTTCAGTAGCATTCAATCTGACCACAGATCCCTTGGAATTTAGGAGAGAGAAAGATTAAATTAGAATAGATTGCAAGGCAGACATGGTGGGAAGCTCTCTTTCCTCTAAGATTCCAGGATCGCACAGAAGAATTTGTGGTGTATCATAAAAGCATTTCTTTTAGCAAAGAGATTGTTAGAATCAAGGGCAGTTTCAGAATTTTAGGATTGGAATGGACTTAGGAACTTATGTAGTCTTGGGGTGCCTCGGTGGCTAAATCGGTTGGGCACCCGACTTTGGCTCAGGTCATAATCTCATGGTTTGTGAGTTGGAGCCCTGCGTTGGGCTCTATGCTGGCAGCTTGGAACCTGGAGCCTGCTTCAGGTTCTGTGTCTCATTCTCTCTCTGACCACCCCCCCCCCACCCTCCGTGCTCTCTCTTTTTGTCTGTCAAAAATAAATAAATGTAAAAAAAAGAAAAAGAACTTATCTAGTCTTGTTTTCTCATGTTTCGAAGGAGGAAGTTGAAAAGTGCATGAGGATGATAAATTTCTCCAGGTCACGCAAGCTGAATTTTGCCTCTAGTCTATTGGATCTTCTTTTGCCCTGCGATCTATGTACTGACAGGCTATAATTGAGTTTAGTGGTGTGTCCTTTATGTAGAACTAGAACTTCCCATCAGTTAAGGGAAGTAGAGACACTCAGAGCAATGCATATGATCTAGAAGTGTTCACTTTAAGAAAAGATCTAAGTATGTTGCTATCCACACCTGAGCAACAAAGACTGACAATGTGTAGAATCAGAGTGAGGGTTGTGCCTCCGTATTATCTCTCTGTCAGTTACTGAAGCTTGTAGCCCTGTGTTAATTTCTGTCTTATGGAGAGTAGTTTGCAAATTAAGATTTTAAAATACAGTAGTACCCTCTTATCTATAGTTTTGCTTTCTTCAGTTTCAGTTACTGGCAACTGACCACGATCTGGAGGCAGATGGTCCTTTTTCTGATACACGGTCAAAAGGTTGATGCTAGTAACCTAACGCTTCATCACCTCACTTCATCTCATCACGTAGGCATTTTATCATCTCACACCATCCTACAAGAAAGGTGAGTTCAGTACAGTAAGGTATTTTGAAAGAGCAAAAGAGCCCTTCTTCTGTCTCCTTCACATAAGTTGTATTACAACATACTATTGTAATTGTTCTATTTTATCATTAGTTCTATTTTATTATTGTTGTTAATCTCTTACTGCACATAATTCATTAATTTAACTTTATCATAAGTATGTACCCATAGGAAAAAACATAGCAGATGTAGGGTTCAATAGTATCTGTGGTTCCAGGCCTGCCCTGGGGGTCTTGGAACATATTCCCTGCAGAGAAGGGGAATGTACAATACTCAACTGAGTTGTCTGTTTTTTAGCTTGGCTTTCAGTTCATCATGTTCAAACTTGAAGATACCCGAGTTTTAGAGTCTTGTCACATACAGAGTTTTTGCCCATAAACTTTTTGTTTTCCTAATACGTTGGAGATGGCAGTTGGTTATGTATCAGAGGGCTTCTTGTGCAAAGATATCTCACCACCTGGTCCATTAGTGATGTCTGAGTGCCATCAATAGAGAACCATTCCTTTGATTTATTAGGCTTTTCTTCATCTGGCCATTTTTGTCTTAAAACTCATATGCCCCTGGAAGGGATAAAGAAAGCAAAAGTGAGTGTGAGAAAACAATTTTCACCTACTTGAGGATATGCCCAGCATTCTGATGTTTGCAATGACAGCCTTCAGGAATTTGCGAGATCCTTTTTTTTTTTTTTCATATATATTTTTTCAGTTTATTTATTTATTTGGAGAGAAAGAGAGATCAAACAGGGGAATGGCACAGAGAGAGGGAGAGAGAATCCCAAGCAGGTTACATACTGTCAGCATAGAGCCTGATGTGGGGCTCAAACCCACAAACCATGAGATCATGACCTGAGCCAAAACCAAGAGTTGGAAGTTTAACCGTGTGAGCCACTGGGGGCCCCAGGAATTGCAAGATCCTAAATCATTATCATTTTTATTCTGTCTACTCCTGTTACCAGAACAGGTTCTGGTTCTTAAATTGGATTTTGGGTTTATGTGTGTTCTTTTTTATTATCCAGAGCACATATATGTTTCACGTGTATTCTTTTGCATATACCAAAATACTGAACAATAAAATTTTAAAAATTCACGTATGCAAGACAAATTTGCAAATAGGGGTCATTTCAAATTTTTGTGATTGTCAGCGTTTTAAATAAAGCACTTAAATATCTTGGCCAAAGCACATTATACTTTGAAGGCCAGCATCTGAACAGGAAGCATCTTTGAATTCTTTTTGTTTTCAGTTGATGGTTCTTGCTAAGGTCCAGTCTAACTAGATAGTGCACTGACTTAGTGAAAAGAGTCACAGTTGTTCTGAGGACTTTGGAAATGCTCGATGAAGGTTCTGGACTGGGTATGTGACTACTATTGGCTCTACATCCAAACTGGAACTTGTAGAATTTTCAATATCATAAGAGATCTAATTTAGAGTAGGACTAATAATTTTTTCCCAAACGCTTTGCATGATATTTAGTAGATGTGTAGTCCTGGGTCTTAATGTTCATCAGAGAAACAGAATTAACAGGATACACACACACACACACACACACACACACTCACACTCACACACACACACACACACGTATGTATGTATAAATATAATTTGTGTGTGTATGTGTGTGTACAGATAGATATTGAGATAGAGTGGTGGGGGAGAGAGATTTATTATGAAGAATTGGCTCGTGTGATTATGGGGGCTCAGAAGTCCCACCATCTGCCATCTGCAAGATGGAGACTCCGGAAAGCTGGTGTTGTAATTCAGTCTGCATCTGAAGGCCTGAGAACCAGGGAGCTAGTGGTGTAAATCCCAGCCCAAGGACTGAAGAAGATGAGATGAGATGTCCCAATTCAAGCAGTGAGGCAGATGAAAAAAGGGGTGAATTTTTCCTTCTCCCTTTTGCTCTATTTAAGCCCTCTGTGGATTGGATAATGCCCGCCCACCTTAGAAAGTGCAGTCTCCTTTATTGAGTCCACCTATTGAAATGTTAACCTCATCCTGAAACACCCTCACAGACACACCCAGAAATAATGTTTAATATGGACACTCTGTGGCCAGTGAAATTGACAGATAAAATTAACCATCACACCTGTTTTATGACTACAGTCTTCCCGTGGACAATTGATACTGGAGTTTTCTGTACGTATTGTGTGCTTTCCTATCAAGCAACTAAAGTGAACCTGTCATGAGTACAAGGTATCATATAAAATGGTCCAGTAGTAGTCTTCTTTTTTTTTTTATTATTTTTTTATTTTTTAATATATGAAATTTACTGTCAAATTGGTTTCCATACAACACCCAGTGCTCATCCCAAAAGGTGCCCTCCTCAATACCCATCACCCACCCTGCCCTCCCTCCCACCCCCCATCAACCCTCAGTTTGTTCTCAGTTTTTAACAGTCTCTTATGCTTTGGCTCTCTCCCACTCTAACCTCTTTTTTTTTTTTTTTCTTTCCTTCCACTCCCCCATGGGTTTCTGTTATGTTTCTCAGGATCCACATAAGAGTGAAACCATATGGTATCTGTCTTTCTCTGTATGGCTTATTTCACTTAGCATCACACTCTCCAGTTCCATCCATGTTGCTACAAAAGGCCATATTTCATTTTTTCTCATTGCCACGTAGTATTCCATTGTGTATATAAACCACAATTTCTTTATCCATTCATCAGTTGATGGACATTTAGGCTCTTTCCATAATTTGGCTATTGTTGAGAGTGCTGCTATAAACATTGGGGTACAGGTGCCCCTATGCATCAGTACTCCTGTATCCCTTGGATAAATTCCTAGCAGTGCTATTGCTGGGTCATAGGGTAGGTCTATTTTTAATTTTCTGAGGAACCTCCACACTGCTTTCCAGAGCGGCTGCACCAATTTGCATTCCCACCAACAGTGCAAGAGGGTTCCTGTTTCTCCACATCCTCTCCAGCATCTATAGTCTCCTGATTTCTTCATTTTGGCCACTCTGACTGGCATGAGGTGGTATCTGAGTGTGGTTTTGATTTGTATTTCCCTGATAAGGAGCGACGTTGAGCATCTTTTCATGTGCCTGTTGGCCATCCGGATGTCTTCTTTAGAGAAGTGTCTATTCATGTTTTCTGCCCATTTCTTCACTGGGTTATTTGTTTTTCGGGTGTGGAGTTTGATGAGCTCTTTATAGATTTTGGATACTAGCCCTTTGTCCGATGTGTCATTTGCAAATATCTTTTCCCATTCCGTTGGTTGCCTTTTAGTTTTGTTGGTTGTTTCCTTTGCTGTGCAGAAGCTTTTTATCTTCATAAGGTCCCAGTAATTCACTTTTGCTTTTAATTCCCTTGCCTTTGGGGATGTGCCGAGTAAGAGATTGCTACGGCTGAGGTCAGAGAGGTCTTTTCCTGCTTTCTCCTCTAAGGTTTTGATGGTTTCCTGTCTCACCTTCAGGTCCTTTATCCATTTTGAGTTTATTTTTGTGAATGGTGTGAGAAAGTGGTCTAGTTTCAACCTTCTGCATGTTGCTGTCCAGTTCTCCCAGCACCATTTGTTAAAGAGACTGTCTTTTTTCCATTGGATGTTCTTTCCTGCTTTGTCAAAGATGAGTTGGCCATACGTTTGTGGGTCTAGTTCTGGGGTTTCTATTCTATTCCATTGGTCTATGTGTCTGTTTTTGTGCCAATACCATGCTGTCTTGATGATGACAGCTTTGTAGTAGAGGCTAAAGTCTGGGATTGTGATGCCTCCTGCTTTGGTCTTCTTCTTCAAAATGACTTTGGCTATTCGGGGCCTTTTGTGGTTCCATATGAATTTTAGGATTGCTTGTTCTAGTTTCGAGAAGAATGCTGGTGCAATTTTGATTGGGATTGCATTGAATGTGTAGATAGCTTTGGGTAGTATTGACATTTTGACAATATTTATTCTTCCAATCCATGAGCAGGGAATGTCTTTCCATTTCTTTATATCTTCTTCAATTACCTGCATAAGCTTTCGATAGTTTTCAGCATACAGATCTTTTACATCTTTGGTTAGATTTATTCCTAGGTATTTTATGCTTCTTGGTGCAATTGTGAATGGGATCAGTTTCTTCATTTGTCTTTCTGTTGCTTCATTGTTAGTGTATAAGAATGCAACTGATTTCTGCACATTGATTTTGTATCCTGCAACTTTGCTGAATTCATGTATCAGTTCTAGCAGACTTTTGGTGGAGTCTATCGGATTTTCCATGTATAATATCATGTCATCTGCAAAAAGCGAAAGCTTGACTTCATCTTTGCCAATTTTGATGCCTTTGATTTCCTTTTGTTGTCTGATTGCTGATGCTAGAACTTCCAGCACTATATTAAACAACTGCGGTGAGAGTGGGCATCCCTGTCGTGTTCCTGATCTCAGGGAAAAAGCTCTCAGTTTTTCCCCGTTGAGGATGATGTTAGCTGTGGGCTTTTCATAAATGGCCTTTATGATCTTTAAGTATGTTCCTTCTATCCCGACTTTCTCAAGGGTTTTTATTAAGAAAGGGTGCTGGATTTTGTCAAAGGCCTTTTCTGCATCGATTGACAGGATCATATGGTTCTTCTCTTTTTTTTTGTTAATGTGATGTATCACGTTGATCGATTTGCGAATGTTGAACCAGCCCTGCATCCCAGGAATGAATCCCACTTGATCATGGTGAATAATTCTTTTTATATGCTGTTGAATTCGATTTGCTAGTATCTTATTAAGAATTTTTGCATCCATATTCATCAGGGATATTGGCCTGTAGTTCTCTTTTTTTACTGGGTCTCTGTCTGGTTTAGGAATCAAAGTAATACTGGCTTCATAGAATGAGTCTGGAAGTTTTCCTTCCCTTTCTATTTCTTGGAATAGCTTGAGAAGGATAGGTATTATCTCTGCTTTAAATGTCTGGTAGAACTCCCCTGGGAAGCCATCTGGTCCTGGACTCTTATTTGTTGGGAGATTTTTGATAACCGATTCAATTTCTTCACTGGTTATGGGTCTGTTCAAGCTTTCTATTTCCTCCTGATTGAGTTTTGGAAGAGTGTGGGTGTTTAGAAATTTGTCCATTTCTTCCAGGTTGTCCAATTTGCTGGCATATAATTTTTCATAGTATTCCCTGATAATTGTTTGTATCTCTGAGGGATTGGTTGTAATCATTCCATTTTCATTCATGATTTTATCTATTTGGGTCATCTCCCTTTTCTTTTTGAGAAGCCTGGCTAGAGGTTTGTCAATTTTGTTTATTTTTTCAAAAAACCAACTCTTGGTTTCGTTGATCTGCTCTACAGTTTTTTTAGATTCTATATTGTTTATTTCTGCTCTGATCTTTATTATTTCTCTTCTTCTGCTGGGTTTAGGCTGCCTTTGCTGTTCTGCTTCTATTTCCTTTAGGTGTGCTGTTAGGTTTTGTATTTGGGATTTTTCTTGTTTCTTGAGATAGGCCTGGATTGCAATGTATTTTCCTCTCAGGACTGCCTTCGCTGCATCCCAAAGCGTTTGGATTGTTGTATTTTCATTTTCGTTTGTTTCCATATATATTTTAATTTCTTCTCTAATTGCCTGGTTGACCCACTCATTCGTTAGTAGGGTGTTCTTTAACCTCCATGCTTTTGGAGGTTTTCCAGACTTTTTCCTGTGGTTGATTTCAAGCTTCATAGCATTGTGGTCTGAAAGTATGCATGGTATAATTTCAATTCTTGTAAACTTATGAAGGGCTGTTTTGTGACCCAGTATATGATCTATCTTGGAGAATGTTCCATGTGCACTCGAGAAGAAAGTATATTCTGTTGCTTTGGGATGCAGAGTTCTAAATATATCTGTCAAGTCCATCTGATCCAATGTATCATTCAGGGCCCTTGTTTCTTTATTGACTGTGTGTCTAGATGATCTATCCATTTCTGTAAGTGGGGTGTTAAAGTCCCCTGCAATGACCACATTCTTATCAATAAGGTTGCTTATGTTTATGAGTAATTGTTTTATATATCTGGGGGCTCGGGTATTTGGCGCATAGACATTTATAATAGTTAGCTCTTCCTGGTGGATAGACCCTGTGATTATTATATAATGCCCTTCTTCATCTCTTGTTACAGCCTTTAATTTAAAGTCTAGTTTGTCTGATATAAGTATGGCTACTCCAGCTTTCTTTTGGCTTCCAGGAGCATGATAAATAGTTCTCCATCCCCTCACTCTCAATCTAAAGGTGTCCTCAGATCTAAAATGAGTCTCTTGTAGACAGCAAATAGATGGGTCTTGTTTTTTTATCCATTCTGATACCCTATGTCTTTTAGTTGGCGCATTTAATCCATTTACATTCAGTGTTATTATAGAAAGATATGGGTTTAGAGTCATTGTGATGTCTGTATATTTTATGCTTGTAGTGATGTCTCTGGTACTTTGTCTCACAGGATCCCCCTTAGGATCTCTTGTAGGGCTGGTTTCGTGGTGACAAATTCCTTCAGTTTTTGTTTGTTTGGGAAGACCTTTATCTCTCCTTCTATTCTAAATGACAGACTTGCTGGATAAAGGATTCTCGGCTGCATATTTTTTCTGTTTAGCACACTGTAGATATCGTGCCAAGCCTTTCTGGCCTGCCAAGTTTCAAAGGAGAGATCAGTCACGAGTCTTATAGGTCTCCCTTTATAAGTGAGGGCACGTTTATCCCTTGCTGCTTTCAGAATTTTCTCTTTATCCTTGTATTTTGCCAGTTTCACTATGATATGTCGTGCAGAAGATCGATTCAAGTTACGTCTGAAGGGAGTTCTCTGTGCCTCTTGGATTTCAATGCCTTTTTCCTTCCCCAGTTCAGGGAAGTTCTCAGCTATAATTTCTTCAAGTACCCCTTCAGCACCTTTCCCTCTCTCTTCCTCCTCTGGGATACCAATTATGCGTATATTATTTTTTTTTAGTGTATCACTTAGTTCTCTAATTTTCCCCTCATACTCCTGGATTTTTTTTATCTCTCTTTCTTTCAGCTTCCTCTTTCTCCATAACTTTATCTTCTAGTTCACCTATTCTCTCCTCTGCCTCTTCAAGCCGAGCCATTGTGGTTTCCATTTTGTTTTGCATTTCGTTTAAAGCGTTTTTCAACTCCTCGTGACTGTTCCTTAGTCCCTCGATCTTTATGGCAAGAGATTCTCTGCTGTCCTGTATACTGTTTTCAAGCCCAGCGATTAATTTTATGACTATTATTCTAAATTCACTTTCTGTTATATTATTTAAATCCTTTTTGATCAGTTCATTAGCTGTTGTTATTTCCTGGAGATTCTTCTGAGGGGAATTCTTCCGTTTGGTCATTTTGGAGAGTCCCTGGCGTGGTGAGGACCTGCAGTGCACTTCCCCTGTGCTGTGGTGTATAACTGGAGTTAGTGGGCGGGGCCGCAGTCCGACCCGATGTCTGCCCCCAGCCCACTGCTGGGGCCACAGTCAGACTGGTGTGTGCCTTCTCTTCCCCTCTCCTAGGGGCGGGATTCACTGTGGGGTGGCGTGTCCCGTCTGGGCTACTTGCACACTGCCAGGCTTGTGTTGCTGGGGATCTGGCGTATTAGCTGGGGTGGGTAGGCAGGGTGCACGGGGGCTGGAGGGGCAGGCTTAGCTCGCTTCTCCTTAGGTGATCCACTTCAGGAGGAGCCCCTCTTCCGTGGGCCTCTAGTCTGCGCTTGACTCCTGAGACTCCCTTCTGCTAATCCTCTGGCGGTTTTCTGGGTTCTTTAGGCAGGTGTAGGTGGAATCTAAGTGATCGGCCGGACGCGCTGTGAGCCCTGCGTCCTCCTACGCCGCCATCTTCCGGAACCTCCAAGTCATGATTCTTAACATAGTTTTCTCTCCCTGTTAATAGCCATACAGACATGCTGTTGCTGGATTGACTAGTAGACCGTGTGCTCCAGTAGCTGCATTCTTTCAACTTCTAAGGGGAAGCAGGGAAAGGAAGAAATGCCACTTGACCCTAATGCTTCTGTAGACAAAGATGCTTCACATCTTATTCTATTTATTTCTTTAAAGTGCCTCATGTAGAACCATGGAGACTTTAGTTTGTGGGAGAAGGTTGTTCTCTTGTTCTTTGTTTTATGGTATTACTCTGCACGGCCACTTAAAGTGGATATGGGCCCAGTGGAAAAACTTGGGAGTCTCCCAGCAAGGGGGAGACATGTATTGAAATACAAATAGTCTATCAGAACCACCTTGTTGTGTTTCTGGGTCACCACCAAAGTCTGGGTTTATACCTATAAGCAAGGAGGTATTATCAACAAGGCCTGATAATTTGTATTTGCTTCTCCCCATTCTCCTTTCTTCTCAGCCCTGATGTATTTTTTTTTTTAATTTTAATAATTTTTAAAAATTATTTTGAGATAGAGAGCATGAGCCTGGGAGGGGCAGAGAGAGGGAGTGAGAATCCCAAGCAGGCTCCCTGCTGTCAGCTTGAATTCACAAACTGTAGATCATGACCTGAGCTGAAGTCAAGAGTCAGATGCTTAACCAACTGAGCCACCCAGGTGCCCAGCCCTGATATATTCTTAGGTGGGTTTATATTACTTGGCTTTTCTCAAGGAGTGAACTTATCTCTGGTTCCAGGGACAGCAAATGCTGGGTATATTTGTATATTTGGAAAGGCCCAAACATTACTGTACATTCTTCCTGCGACTCTTGTTTTGACACGCAGCTATAGTCAGTATTGTAACACTTCCTAGATCACTGATCTGTCCTAAGTTTTAACTCCAGGACCTCCTTGTTCCTGGTGGCTGCCTGCTAGGCTGGGCTGGCAGTGCCTTTAGTTTCCACGTAGACCACAGGTGCACTGAATTGTTGCCTTATGTGTTTCCCTGTGTCCAGTCACCAGCTTGTGGTCATCTGTGACAGCTCCCTGAGGAGCAGCTGCTCAGGGCAGATGTTGGTGAGGTTGATACAAATAAAAACAAGAAAAATGAAGCCTTTAAAAAGGGGAATCAAACGTCTCAAAATAAAACTGTTATGTAATCACATATTCTTTTGCTCTCATTGAGGTGGAAATGATAAATGTATGTACATAAAATGAAAACTCTAAGACAAACCGGGAGAATTCAATATAGCCTATTTCTACAGCTCCCAGGTTTAGGGTGAAAGGCTGCCCTCCCTCCCTTTAAGCATCTATCTCAGGAGACTCATTTTTATTTTTATTTTTTAGTTTATTTATTTATTTTGAGAGAGAAAGAGAGCATGCATGTGCAAGTTGGGACAGGGCAGAGAGAGCAAGACACACACACACACACACACACAGAGAGAGAGAGAGAGAGAGAGAGAGAGAGAAAATCCCAAGCAGGTTTTGTGCTTTCAGCATAGAGCCTGACTCGGGGCTCTAGCACACGAATTGTGAGATCATGACCTGAGCCGAAATCTAAAGTCAGATGCTTAACCAACTGAGCGACCCAGATGCCCCGGGAGACTCATTTTTGTACAGTCATCCCTCTTGTTTTCCCGAAGGTTACCAAAGTTAAATATTGACAGGGAACAGCAGGGAACAGGAGCAAATGGTGTCGCCTGGGTGTCAGTGAACTGCAGAGCACTGCCACACCCAAAGCAGTCAGCGGCTGCTCTATTCTAGCAGACTGTTGGCCTTTACTAATCCAGGCCCTTGTGTATATGTACCACATCTTCTTTATTCATCTGTTGGTCAACGGACATTTGGGCTCTTTACAATGGAGTATTACTTGGTGATCAAAAAGAACGAAATCCTGCCATTTGCAACAACGTGGATGGAACTAGAGTATACTATGCTAAGTGAAATAAGTCAGTCAGAGAAAGATACATATCCTATGATCTCACTCATATGTGGAATTTAAGAAACAAAACAGATGAACATAGGGGAAAGGAAGGAAAAAGATAACAACAGAGAGGGAGGCAAACCATAAGAGACTTAAATAGAACAAACTGAAGGTTTCTGGAGTGGCAGTGGGTGGGGGATGGGTTAGATGGGTGGTGGGCATTGAGGAGGGCACTTGTTGGGTTGAGAACTGGGTGTTCTATGTAAGTGATAAATCACTGGGTTCTACTCCGGAAACCATTATTACGCTATATGTTAACTAACTTGGATTTAAATTAAAAAAAAAATCCAGGCCCTGTGTTGCCATACCTTCTGATTTCAACTCAAATTGGAAATCTGGGTTTTAAATGTTGGTGACTGATCGAAATTAAAATTAAAAAAAAAAAAACAACATTGAGAGTAGACCAATCAGAACACATCTGTGGGCCAAGATCACTGGTGTGCTACCTCTGTGTTTTGCTTTTCTCGGACTGTAGTCTGAGAAATTACCTTAATAATTTTCTGTGTTTGTGGCACCTGGGTGGCTCAATTGGTTGAGCATCTGATTTTGGCTCAGGTCACGGTCTCACAGTTTTGTGAGTTTGAGCCCCATGTTGGGCTCTGTGCTGATGGTACAGAGGCTGCTTGGAATTCTCTCTCTCCCTCTGTCTCTGCCCCTCCCCTGCTTGTGCTCTCTCTGTCTCTCTCAAAGTAAATAAACTTAAATTCCTTTCTCATGTGGCTATGTGACAGTCAGTTGTTGACTGAAAATACCACAGACGTGTAATGTAGGAGGGCCTCTGTACAGCCCTCTGGCCCTTTCCAGCTTATGCTGTTCTTCTCCTTGCCTCTGTGTATAGCCTAATTTTATTTTTTAGCTTTTTCTTGTTTTACTCCTGGTCTCCCCAGATCCCTCTCCCACCGCAGGGTCACTCCTGTAGGTTCCCGGGCTTCAAACCTGGCTTCATTGGAGCCACACTGGGGTGTTTCCTGAGTGGCTGGAGTTTTTCATCTCAGCTGGTTCTTCTCCCCCTCTAGGACTCAGTCTCCGACTATTCCAGAACCCAGCACACTTCTCTCAGGGTTGTCTCTTGTGCTCACATGTCTTCATTTCTCCAATGCCTGGGCCTCTCTCTCTCCTTTTAATCCATCCTTCTATTTCCTGATTGAAGCTCTCCTGGCTCATGGTCCAAGCATTACAGATGATGAGACACATTTTTACTACTGTACATCTAATGTTAGGTCTGTGACTTTGTATATTCATAATTTTTGCATATGACAGAATTAACATATTCCAACATTGCAACACCAATGACAGTATCACAGTGTCCCTACATTTAGGTGGCTAAGTGTTGTTAACCCTATATAAATAATTTTATTAAATACTGAGTAGGTGCAAAGGGATACTACAATATATATGGAAGATATCAAAAGTAACACCATTACACACATATATGAGTCCTGCTCAGTTTAAGATATGGAATTTGTCAGAGGCCCCTGGGTGGCTCAGTCAGTGAAGCATCCAACTCAGCTCATTTCGGCTCAGGTCGTGATCCCATGGTCTGTGAGTTCGAGCCCTGCATTGGGTTCTGTGCTGACCGCTCAGAGCCTGGAGCCTGCTTTGGATCCTCTGTCTCCTCCTCTGTCTGCCCCTCCCTGCCTCTCAAAAATAAGAATAAACCTTAAAAAAATGATACAGAAGGTTTCAATACTTTTGAAGGCCCTTGTGTATCCCATCCACCTTTCTGAGGAAGCTGATATGCTTAATTTTGTGTCTGTTATTCTTTTTGCTTTGAATATGTAAAACTTTGTTGTTCAGTGTTGCAGGTTTTGCATTTTATGTACAAGAAATTATGCCATATGTAGTCTTCTTGGCTATAGTTTTTATGAGTTTTGTAGGTTTTGGAGATTTATCTATGTTGATGGGGATACCTGTCATTAATTATTTCCTATGCTAATACTACTTCTATAGCATTTTATTGATTAAAATTTCTACAGTTGGTCTTCCTATCTACTGGTAGAAATAGGGGAACTGGCTCCCTTTATTTCTCTATTACAAAAGATGTTACTAAGAGTTACTGTATAGGTCACTTGCCATAGCTAGCTAGGAGAGGACTGTATGTAGAGACTTAGGATTGTAGGATATACGCATATACAATACACATGTGTGCAGTAATGCCAAATTGTTTCTCAAAGCAATTGTACAAATTTACACTTCCACCAGCAGTGTGTATAAATTTCTGTTGCTTTAAATGTTTGCTAACTTTTGACGTTTTTAGGCTTTTTAATCTTTGCCTGTCCCACAGGCCTAAAATAGTATTTTCTTTATGGTTCTAACTTGTGTTTAATGAGGTTCAGGTTGAACATCTTATCAGATGTTTGTGTTTCCTCTTCTTCAAAGCGACTGCTCCTGTCTTTCCCCCCATTTTCCCACTTTTTGTGTCTTTCTAGTTAATTTTGGAGTTCTTTATATATTCTAAATATGGATCCTTGGTCAGTCCTATGTGTTACAGTTTTCTTTCAGTTTATAGCTTGTGTCTTTATTTTCTTTATGGTGTCTTTCTGCCTGAAGTTCTTAATTTTAATTTAGTCAAATCCATTATTTTTTTTTATGACTTCTGCGCACGTGCGTGTGCACGTGCGTGTGCGTGTGCACGTGCGTGTGCGTGTGTGTGTGTGTGTGCCTTTTGAAAGAAATCCTTCTGGTTTCAAGATCATATCTTCCCCTTGGCAATACATATTGATATCTGGTGGGGCATCCCTTTATATTATTCTTCTTCTGGAATATCTTGGCTACTTTTGATCTTTGTTTTTTAGGGTCAATTTTAGATCCAGCTCATAGGGTTTGGAAAAAGCCTGGATTTTTATTGGAATTATGTATTCCAATAAATACAAGATCATTTTAAGAGTTTACTTCTTTATGATTGCAAGTTTTTCTAACTTTGAAATATTATATTTGTTGACTTAAATCTTTTTTTATTTAAAACTTTTTTTATATGTTTATTTATTTTTGAGAGAGAGAGACAGAGAGAGACAGAGCATGAACAGGGGAGGGGCAGAGCGAGAGGGAGACACAGTATCCAAAATAGCTTCAGGCTCTGGAGCTGTCAGTGTAGAGCCTGATGCGGAGCTCAAACTCACAGACCATGAGATCATGACCTGAGCCCAAGTCAGACTCAACCGACCGAGCTACCCAGGCACCCCTATTGATTTAGATCTTTAATTTCATTTAATAAAGTTTTACTTATTTTACATATAAGGTCTCACATATCTTTTATTACATTTATTTCTAGGAACCTTATATTTTTGTTGCTATCGTAAATGGTGTCTTTAAAAAACACATAGTAGTTAAATGGTTTTTTGTGTGTGTGTATAAAGGAAAATGGTAGAATTATATATATTGATTTCCATCTAGCTACTTTGCTAAACTAATGACTCATCTGATTCTCTTGGGTTTTGTACATGGAAAATGAAATTATCTTTAAATAAAGACAGATTATTTCTTCTTTTCCAGTCCTTATCTATTTATTTTCTGTACCATAATGTGTGACCTCCAGCACATCATGGCAAAGGAAATAATAATGGTGATAATGGGCATTCTTGTGTTACTTATTCTTGATTTTAATGGAATTGTTTTCAGTTTTGTTGTTATGTATGATTTTTTTCCTCTGGGCCTTTTGTAGATTCTTTTCATCACGTTAAGGAAGTTTTCCTCAATTTGCTTGGATTAAATTTTCTTGATAGCAAAGAGATTGTTGAAGTATATGGAAGGTCTTTTTCTTCATCTACTGAGGTATGCATTAGGCGTGAAAAGTGCAGCCAGAGCCATCTTCACAGAATGACTTGCTCCCTAGCTAAAGTGCAGGGACGCAGACGACCTCTGTCAGTCAGATTTTATACAGCCTCCTGGCCCAGGGTCATCTCCTTTACAGAGCGGCCTGTGTCCCATGGCTGAGCGACATGAGGGAAGAAGGTCCAGTTCCCTCCAATGTGCAATAACTCTGCTGTTTGGCCAACATTTTATGGGGTCTACGCTGCAGTATGAATTGTCTCTATGCCCGCTCCTGCTTTTCCTCCTTTCCTTCCTTCCTTCCTTCCTTCCTTCCTCCCTTCCTATTTATTTATTTATTTATTTATTTATTTAGAGAGTGTGCAAGTAAGCAGGGAGGGCAGAGAGAGAGGGAGACAGAACAACAGAGAGAGGGAGAGAGAAAATCTTGAGCAGGTTGAGTGCAGAGCCCCACACGGGGCTCTCTATCCCATGAACCGTGAGATCATGACCTGAGCCCATATCAACAATTGGACGCTCAACCCACTGAGCCAGCCAGGCTCCCCTTTCACTGAGCCAGCCAGGCTCCCCTTTCTCCTTTCCTTTCACAAGTGTGTCATTCTAATAAAAACTTAGCACCCCAAATTCAGCTGCAGTGTTTGCTTTTGGGGAATTCACCTTGTAACAACAGGATTTTTTTTTTCCTTTCACTCTGCTCATGTAATGAATTATAGTTTTTTTTTTTTGTTTTGAAACCAACCTTGCATTTCTGTGATAAACTCTAATTTGTCATTATCATATCATTATACATTGATGGATTTTGTTTGTTAATTATTTTTCTTATTTAAAATTTTTTTTTTCAACGTTTTTTTATTTATTTTTGGGACAGAGAGAGACAGAGCATGAACGGGGGAGGGGCAGAGAGAGAGGGAGACACAGAATCGGAAACATGCTCCAGGCTCCGAGCCATCAGCCCAGAGTCTGACGCGGGGCTCGAACTCACGGACCGCGAGATCGTGACCTGGCTGAAGTCGGACGCTTAACCGACTGCGCCACCCAGGCGCCCCTATTTTTCTTATTTTAGATTTTTATCATCTGCAGTTATGAGATTGGCCTAGCATTTCCTAGGCGTCCTGTCCTTTTCTGCTTTTGTCATTGAGGTTTTTTCTAGACTCATTAAATGAATTGGGAATTTTTCCCTTTTTCTTTATCTGGCAGAGTTAATATCAGAATGTAATTTTTAAAATAGCTTAGCTGTAAATTTATCTATCTGGTGTTTTCTTAGAAGATTTTTTTTTCATAGTTAGATTATTTAGTGTCCTTTATGAAACCTCCCTAAAAGTAATAGGTCCTTGGGCTCCTGGGTGATTCAGTCGGTTGTGTGTTCGACTTTGGCTCGGGTCATGATCTCGTGGTTCATGGGTTCGATCCCCGCCTCGGGCTCTGTGCTGAAAGCTCAGAGCATGGAGCTGCCTCAGATTCTGTGTCTCCTCTCTCTGCCCCTCCCCTCCTCTTGCTCTGTCTCTCTCTCTGTCTCTCAAGAATAAATAAACATTAAAAAAAATTTTTTTTTTAAGTAATAGGTCCCAACAGAAAAAGATTTTCCCTAGTGATTCTCCTTAAATGGAACACAATTAGAAAAAAATATCTGAGAAAAATTTCTCAAGTTGATCAACTAAGGCAAGGTTAATGAGCCACTCTTCTGTGTTGTCCACCATAGATAATTGTCTGGGGATTCCAGGTGGGCACTCTTGTTCTTTTCCCATACCTGTAGGGATATACTGATGTTACATTTCAGAAAATCTTCCCCGTGAACATTGTTGAAGGCAGAAATATCTTCCAGGTTAGACTCATGAAACATATGCAGTGCACTAACCCAACACTCAGTGTAGGCATCTGTATATCTGGAGTCTAGTTTTGGAGCTACTATAACTGTTAACCTCAGGCAAGTGATGAAGCCATTATGTGGGATTCTTTGCTTGTGACATGAGATGTTATATGCAATGCTCTTGGGATATTTTAACCTACTGATTTGACTTATTTAATGCTTATGGGAAATCAGATTTTCCACATATTTTTGAGTCAGTTTTGTGTGCTACATGTTTTTCTAGGAATTGAAGTTTTACCTACGGCTGCACATTTGTGGGCACAAACTTTTTTATAGTATTGTTTTATAATTTTTCCAGGGGTTATATTGCCCTTTTCATCTGGGTTACTATTATTTATACTTTCTCTCTGTTTTTTATGATGACCATGTCAGATATTTATCCATTATGTCTTTTATTTATTTATGTTTTTAAATTTTATTTTTTATTTTTTTAAAATTTACATCCAAGTTAGCATATGGTGCAACAATGATTTCAGGAGTAGATTCCTTAGTGCCCCTTACCCTTTTAGCCCATCCCCCTGTCCCATTATGTCTTTTCTAAAAAACCAAATTTGACTATGTGGATTTTATGTTTTTTATTGTGTCAGTTTCTGATCTGATATACTTTTTCTTCTATCTGTTTTTTGGAGTGTGGTTGGAATTCTTTTTTACCAAATTCTTTAATTGGATGCTAATTAATTCATTAATTTTCAGCTTTTCTTCTTTTCTTATATAAAGTCTTGAAGCTATACAGTCCCTTTTAAGTGCCAAGCTTCATCGTACATATTTTGATACAAAATATTTTGATATGTAGTAATTTTAGCATTTTATGATTTATTTTTAACTTACATGTTATGTAAAAGTATGTTTTGGGGGCACCTGGCTCAGTCGGTTAAGTCCGACTTCGGCTTAGGTCATGATCTCGCGGTTCATGAGTTTTAGTCCTGCATTCGGCTCTGTGCTGACAGCTTGGAGTCTGAAGCTTGCTTTGGATTCTGTGTCTTCCTCTCTGCCCCTCACCTACTTGCCTGCTCGCTCTTTCTCTCTCTCTCTCTCTCTCAAAAATAAATAATCATTAACAAAATTTTTTTTAAATGTGTTTTTAAATTTTCACACCTGTGAAATTTTCCTTTTAGTGCTCTGTTGTTGATATTTAGCACAATGACATAATGGTCAGAGAATATGTTCTGAGTAAAGGCTTTGTGTTCATAGAGGCTCTGTTTTTATTTCTACCAACTTGCTTTGTGCTTTCTGTTTGCCTTGGCTTTTCTGTATTTCTTTTTTTTTCTTTTTTCTTCCTTTCTTGTCTTCTTTAGATTCACCCTCTTTCCTTCTTTCACTTTTCCCCTTCATATTCTAGGTCACAAATTATACAGTCTATTTGTTTAGTAGGTAGATGGAATATGTATGCTTATTGTTGCCTAAAATGAATATCTTTACTCTCCTCCAGAATAATACATGAACCTGAGGATCTTAAGTTTTGGTTATCTCCCATCTGACTTATATTCCATTGTTGGACTATATTCAGTTTTTTATTTTCATTTTAGATAATATTGTTATTTTATATTACAATAAAATATAAAAATTGTTATTTTATGTTAGTTTTTGATATTTGTCCACATATGTGCTCTGTTCTTTCTGTACTGTTTCATTTTAAATTTCTGATCTTCCTACCTTTTTTTTTTATCTGCCTGGAGTACATCCTTTAGAATTTCCTTTTAGAGAGAGTCTGTATTGCCAAACTCAGTTTTTGTTTGTCTGAAAATATCTGTATTTTATCATCGATTTCTTTAAAGGAGATTTACTATACAATCTTAGTTTGGAGTTCTATTCTTTTTTTTTTTTTAAGTGTATTTATTTATTTTGGGAGAAAGAGAGAGCATATGAGCAGGGGAAGGGCAGGAAGAGATGGAGAGAGAGAGAATCCCAAGCAGGTTCCATAGTCAGTGTGGAACCTGTCATGGGGCTTGAACCCATGAACTGTTAGATCATGACCTGAGCTAAAACCAAGATTTGGATGCTTAACTAACTGTGCCACCAGGCACCTCTGAAGTTCTCTTCATTTAAAAAAAAATTGTTTTTAAGTTTATTTTTGAAGGAGAGAGAGAGCACAAGTGAGGGAGGGACGGAGAGAGAGGAGACACAGAATATGAAGAGCTGTCAGCACAGAGCCTGATGCTGGGCTCAAACCCACAAATTATGAGATCATGACCTGAGCTGAAGTTGAATGCTTCACCGACTGAGCCACCCAGGCACCCCCTAAAGTTCTATTCTTTTAAAAATTTAAAGATATTGTTCTACTTTCTTCTGGCTTCCAATGTTAGTATTAAGGGATTTGCCGTCAATTTGATGCTAGGTTCTTTGTAGATAATCTGTATTTTCTTTTTGACTTGTTTCAATATATTATTTCTCTTTAATATCTTCAGATTTCCCTATGGTATGTCTAAATGTTAAAAACTTATCCTTCTGGGCATTCACTGCACTACCTTAGCCTCATTTATTATCTTACTTCTACTTTGGGAGCCTCTAAGGCATTCTCTCTTTTTATGTATTTTGTCTCCTTCATTCGTTCTTTCCTGCGGGAAATCTTATTAGAATATGGTAGACTTTTTCATTGTATCTTCCATGCTTTTTAACGTCTAATTTACTTTTTGGGATTATTCTGTTTGTGCTGCAGTTTTAGTGTCTTCAAATTTGTCTTCTAGTTTGCAAATTCTCTCTTCATCTGTGTCTAATTTGTCATTGTTTTCATGCATGGATTTTAAAATTTCAAGAATTAAATTTTCATTCTCAAAGTTTTATTTTTTCAAATTTGTTTCACTTATTTTATATGTACTTTCTTCTCATTATTTTAGGTATTCTATTTTATAGCTTTAAATTTATTAAACATGTTTTATTTGTTTTTTTAAATATTTATTTCGAGAGGGAGAGAGAGAGAGAGAAAGAGAGAGAGGCAGAGAGAGAGAGAAAGGCTGTGCATGAGCAAGGAAGGGGAAGAGAGAGAGGGAGAGAGAGAATCCCAAGCAGAGCCTGACACAGGGCTTGATCCTGTAAATGTGTGAGATCATGACTTGAGCCAAAATCAAGAGTTGGACACTTAAGCAACTGAGCCACCTAGATGGCCCTGTCTTTAAATTTATTAAATATCCTTATTTTATAATCCAAACTTGATAATTTTAGTTTAATTTAGTTTGAATAAATTTAGTTTGATTCAGGTATTTATAGCTCTGATTTCTTGTAGTTCTTGTTTTTTCATGTGTTTTGTTATATTATTAGATGGATTGTGAGCTTATATCCCTCAGAAAGTTGCTTAATGGGAGTTATTTATTTTTGTAGTCTGAGAAAAATACACATCCCTTCAAAAAGGATTTTTGTTTGTTTTTGGTGGATGTTTGATGACACTACTTAGGTAGGAAATTAAGTAATTAGGTTGATGTTTTTTTGATCCCAAAAGTAGTGTTAGAACTCAGGCTAGAAGCCTATGCAGGTGGTGGGTAGTTACGAAATAACAGAGGAGACCACTGTCCAGGTAGAGAATGGTAAGTTTCTTTTCCATCCCATTCTGAAAGGAGTGTTTATTTCTGTTTTACTCTTAAATAGGTCTATGGAGTCCGACTACCTACCTTCCATTAAACAGCTCTAGGTAGCTCTAGAACTGTTTCTTTCCTCCTTTCAAAACTCAGGCTTATGGTCATGGGGTAATTTGATGACCTCAGGATGAAAAATTTCCTCAGAGATCTGCTCACCTTTCTGGGTTCCAACTTTCACTTCTTTTTTCCTGCTCTGAAGAGTCCTTATTTGCTTTCTGGGTCATTGATCAATTTTGAAAGATTTTTTTTTTTATTATATATTGTTCAGTATTTTTTTGTTATTATCATTAGGAAGGCTGTTCATGGTATGTGTTCCACCATACAATTGGAAATTAAATCCAGTTATTCCCATGTTTAAAGATGAGGAAATTCAAGTTTAGAGAGGCCAAATGTTTGCCACAGGTCATGGGACTTGAAGGAGTCAAGGTGGAGGATTGTTGACCCCATGCTAATTGTTCCTGCCATTTCCTGGGTCTGAGAACTGCAACCATCAGTTTGAAAGACTACACATAATAAACATACAATTACAGACATCATTTTTATGAGATTTTAAAGCATTTTTTTTATATTTGAAAAGATGCTCAAAATTTGATTCTTTTTTAAAGCTTTTATTTAAATTCCAGTTAGTTAACATATAGTGTAATATTTCTTTCAGGAGAAGTGTTGTATCCATACAACACCCAGTGCTCATCACAAGTACACTCCTTTATCCCCATCACCTGTTGAACCCACCCCCCCATATGCACAATTTGATTCTTAATGTTTATTTTAGTTTTGAGAGAGAGAGAGAGAGACACCACAGGCAGGGAAGGGGCAGAGAGAGAAGGCTACAGAGGATCTGAAGTGGGCCCTGTGCTGACAGCAGTGAGCCCGATGCAGGGCTTGAACCCGCCAACCGCAAGATCATGACCTGAGATGAAGTTGGGTGCTTAACCAACTAAGCCACCCAGGTGCCTTATTTTTTTCCCCCACAATTTGATTCTTAAACAGCCTTTTATGAAGAAAACAAAGTAGGTGTTAATATTTGTTCATTTGGAGACAGACACAACGTCCACAACCACCTTAGGATAATGCATGAGGTTTATTTTTCCATGTCAATTTTGGGAAGTTTGGAAGTAGCTTTTGATTTTCACATAATTTAGGCAGAAATGTTCAAAATAATGCATGGTGATCATTATATAATTTTGGTATTTCCCCTTGGAAAGCAAGGAGCAAATTATGCAGGTATATTTTCTAGACAACCAACAACTTGGCAGTTTTTAAAAGGAAAGCTTTGTGACTTTGAGGAGCACTTCATTCTGAAGAAAGTGCTAGATGATGCCTTTGATACATTTCGAGATTTAAGGCAAACTTGTCTTTCCTTAGATGATCCTGTGAACAATGATCAGAGCATATGAGGTGAGGAAAAAGTAACAGCCAGTTCTGTGTCCCTGATGTCTGGGTGCCAGTTGGTACAGTTGCTACTTTTGGTACAAACCCTATAATATGAAAGGCAATTATAGGATAATTTGAGATGGGAACAGGTGAAGCTCAAATAATTTGAGGCTGAGGAGAGATGAGCAAATGGCAGCTATTCCAAGCGGCCCTGGCGCAGTTACTGTAGTGTTTGGACAGGCATGTCTCCTAACGTGATTTCATTATGCTCAGGTTAAAGACTTGGGTTTTAGATCAACAATGTGCAAATTTGGTTTATCACCTGTGTTCAAAAAAGGGATGACAGAATTCCAGCAGGAGAGCTTCAGTGTTTGCCAAGAGCACCAGCAGAAACGTTTGGTTTATGTCTCTCATAGAACAAAAGGTCTCACTAGAAACGTGAAATTATCTGTATTAGAGAGTAAGGAATGGCTAACATTTCAAGAATACTCTTGAAACAGTACTCTTCATGTGCATGCATTTTCTGCATGCTTACTTATTTAAAAGTAAGCTTTGGACTCCATTTGGTGATTTTAGCCTATCCAGGACTTTGTGATTTTTGTAGTACTTGTACTCAAAGTGAATGAATCACAGAGCAGTATTCAGTGGTGATCCCACCCAGCTGGTCCTATAATCACCAGCCCAGCAAAGGATAGGGAACAAATCCTGCAGCCTGATTTGTCCTTGTCAGAAGAGCAGCAATGCTCAGGAATAAAATTCAAAGTTATACATGAGTCTAAAAAGAGCAATTTGTCAAGCGTTTCATTGGCACAAATTGAAATGAAATGAGGTCTCGGGCTCTTGAGGTCACTTTGCAACAGGAAGAATTCATTATCTAACTATACACAGAGGAAAATGCTTCACAATTGTATTTGCTTTTAAAGGATGAGTGCCCACATATAAAGCCAAAGCAGCAGAGGTCACTTACAAGGAATACACTACATGAAAGCAGAGATTCAAGGGTCCCCTGGCTCTAAGCTTCTTCCTTCTCCTTCCAGGTCAGGGTTGCTTTGGGGCATATTGCTCAATGGACTGAGGGAAATACTTGGGAAGCTCTTTGTTGTTAATACAAAATCATTTGTGCAGGTCCTGCTAAGTTGTCTACTAGAAGCACAATGCAGTCTTATATGTCTTTTTCCCTTGGGGTAAGAAGAGTTTGTTCCCCATTGTTCTCCATATTTTATATCATTCTGAAGTGTACATTTTCTCTTAAGGCATTTTATGGCATTCTCCCCATTATGTGGAACAGGTGCAGCCTGGAATGTTTAACAGCTCATTGGGTGGTTAGTGATGGGACATTGGTTTCAGTTTAAAAAATAGGGAGAAAGGAAGTGCATGTTGAACACGTCAATTCTGAGCATTGCATTTTTCAAGACATTTATAAATAACTAGGAACAGAGAATTGATTATTACATTTTTGTTGAAGAGCCTTGGTGATAACTCAGAAGATAACAAAAACCAAAGTCATTTGAAATGAAAACGAAAAATAGCATGGCTAAAGACAGTGGATTTAAATAAGGGTGGGGCAAGGAAGTAGATGTGGAGATCTACTCCCTTAATCTCTTTCCATACCTGAACCCTCCCCAAACTCAGACATCAGAAGAGAAGGGCTAGAGAAGCTCACATGTCAAGATCAGCAGCCATTTTTCACTCCTGCTCATTTTCTGTCATCCAATCAAATCTCCTAGCCTTTTTTTTTTTTTTAGATCTTTTCTGATAATGTGGCCTCTAATTTATTCTCTTTCTAAACTTTTTATGACTGCCTGTTGATAGGGATTACATTGAATCTGTAGATCACTTCGGGTAGTACAGACATCTTAACAATATTAGGTCTTCCGATCCATGAATATAGGATGTCTTTCCATTTGTTTTTGTCTTTTACAATTTCTTTCAGCATTGCCTTTTTTATGGTTGTCAAGTGTTGTTAAAAGTGACTGCATGTTTGTGTTATAGTTTTTCTTGAGTGGTTGGTGACTTGGGACATGATGGTGGTGCCCTTCATTGAGATACAGGATACATGAAAAGAAGCAGTCTTCAGGGCATGGGGGAGACCATGAGACCACTACTGGCCCTGCTGAGTTCTAAATAGTCGTGTGGCACCTACAAAATGCACTTGGATGCAGATATTTGGAGCTAGACATTGGTGATGGATAAAACCATCAGAATGGGTAAAGATGTTTAGCAAATGTATTTACAGAGGAAGAGAGAAAAATCAGTTCTCCTTTCCTTTGTATTGTCCCAATAATAAGTCATCCAAGTGATATAATATTCCAAACTGCCTACCCTACTTCTACTTTGATTACAAGCCACAGCAGACAACAGGAGAGGGGGAGACATTAAAAGGAAATTTAAGACAAATAGCACTAAATATCAAGGTAGCAAAATCACAGATATCTGCTTACTGCATCCTTCTAGCTGCCTGAAAACCATATGTAACAATGATGTTTTATCCTATAAGATCTCCCTTGTGGGGCTTGTAAGTCACGTGATTCTTTTCTGATTCCCCCTGACAGAAATAACTTGGCCTAGAAGACTTGGTAAGGAAGAGACTTAACTCAATTTCTCCTTGTCTGATCATTTTTATTACCTCTCTCTGGTCCTCTGTTCAATTGACATGCCCAAATGATTTCATTAAGCCATCTTTTCTTGCCCAATAGAACTCAGTCTCCTTAAAATGCTCCATAAGACCTTTAAAAGTGATTCTCTCCAGTGGTCATGACAATGGTGATCATTTTCCCCATAACACTTATGATAATAGAGTATTATATTTTATACCTAAGTGTTACTAGAATGTAACTGCCATGAAGGCAGGACCCTGCCTGTTTTGTTCACAACTTCATCTGTGGTGCTGAGAACAGTGCCTAGCACATAGTAGTCACTCGGTAGAGAATTATTGAAGTAATTTTTGTGTTGATCATGTGTTGGGCATATGTTCATTTTGATTTAGAAAGTATGATAACTGTGGCCATGTGACTTTGCATTAAACATAATTATTGACATATTTTATTTTGTAGTTGCTTTGATGACATTTCTTAATATCTTAGTTCACCATTGGATCTTGGGTCTGCAATTGGATAGTGCTATCAGATGTGAAAGGATAGTGTTTTTTTGGGGGAGCAAGTTTGATTTAGACCTTGCATGTATTGTTACTTGTCTGGTCTACAAAGAGACCTTGATAATTGACAGTTGTATTCAAGTCCTAAAAGAACTCAGAGAGCTGGTGATTAGGGGTGCCTTCTAGCTGTCACTTTGATTTCAGTGGGATTGTACTTCAATGCTTTGCTTTGCCTAGAAACACTAGGAGAAAAACAGTTTTTCTTTACAGGCTCCCTGTAGAAAAACTTCACCAGTGTGGGAGAAAAAAAATGACACTGGCTGACTTACTTTTCATCTGGAATTAACACAATCAGAAAAGTCTAAAGAAGGTAGATAAGGCGTGTTTTCATTTCAATGAAATCTAGATTTTCAAAGCTTTTGAGCTACTAATCCTGCTCCCTCCTTTCTGCTACTTTTCCTCTTTTCTCCAGTGCAATGTCTGCATCAAAGCTACATTTCTGACATGAGCAGAACAATCAGAGGCGAGGTGAAAATGCAAGGCATGATGATCGAACACTGTTACTTCACAGAGAGCGCAGATCTGAGATGGGTTTCCAGTAACATCCTATCCTGACTACCAACACACCAGAAGTGGAATGAAAAATTCCAGGCTAGATTATCCTGGGGCTCCTTGGTAGCCCTGGAACTTGGTATACTCTTTAATGACAGGTGAACCCCTTAAAAAAAGTCAGATGCCAGAAAATTGAGGGGATACGAGGTTTTTTTTTTTTTGTTTTTTTGTTTTTTCCCTCTGTGGTCAAGACCAGTTTCCATTTATCCCTTCGTGGTTTTTGGAAATGACATTGGCAATTGAGAGTAAAGGGGTTGGGGATGGGGCAGGTGGGGAAATGCTCTGAGGATCAGGTGCTCTGGCTTCCTAAGTAGGTTCGAGTCAGGTAGTGTGACAGGTTTATAAAGGAAATACTGTTACAGTAGAAGAGGTGGCTGTGAATCCCACAGCAGAAGCAGAAAGAAAACAAAGTCAAAACAAGTTATTATATTTAGGAATACACAGTTGTTTAAATCAGCACTGGACAATTTTGGCTTTCTATATTGTGGAAATTGGGCTCACTATTCAAAGAGTAGAAGAAAATCCTAACTTGAAAACTTTTTTGGCCTGTGTGTTATATAGAAATTGATCTCTTAAACATTAGTTTCTTAAATTGGGCAAACAGTCTTTGACCAGATTTAAAAAGAGCCCCACTTTTCAGCTGGGAGAGCCAGAGAGGGGGTTTGCTCTGTGGATCTCAGTTTCTTTCTCTCTGATCTTCATCTGGGGAGCTCAGGATGTCTTAACTGCTTGCTGCATGTCTGACTTGGCATGCCACTGAAAATACTTTGCAAAAGGGGAGGTAGATGGAGTTGGCAAGGATTCTCTTAATATGAGATCTACTCCCCAAAGACAAAGGGCTGTATACCTCTCCCTTGTTTCATTAAAATTGTTGATGGAAGTTCAGAGGCAAAATCTGTACCCAAACCATCTACCTACTGAAAAGGCCTAGAGAAGAGGAGGTGTGTAGACTGTGCTAGAAGTCTCAGGGAATGGCTAAGGCTGGAAGATAGTGGAGTGAAGCACTCAGAAGCTCAGACACTGGTGCCTTTCTGCTTGGGTTTGTATCCCTAGCATGGGTCCTTGGGCGCTTGGACAAGTTACGTAGTGTCCCAGGCTGGATTTTCCAAGAAGCAGACTCTGAGATGAGTTTAGCATGCAGGTTGTTTATTCTGGACTGTTGTTGATCCACACCTGAGGGACAAAGGGGACAGAAGCAGAGTTGGGCAGAGGGACAAGTCAGGCAGCCATTCAGCAGGGCTCTGGAGCTGGAATGGCCCTATAGAATTATCCTGAGCTGGGCAGAGATCCCCTCACACTGATCCCATCGGAGATGGGCCACCGGGGGAAGGGGTGTGACTATAGGCAAGCTCTGCCAGTGAGGTATCTTTGAGGGGCTAGGAGTGGAAGGGTAATAGGTCCTACTATGAAGTGAGACTTGGGTGGCATCAGTGTCCATGGTGCTTAGTTTCCTTGGGCCCTCTGTTTCTTCAGAATAGTTTTTGGAGAATCAAATGAGATGGTACATGTAAAGTGCTTAGAACTCTGTTTGTCATGGAGTCAATAATTATTGTCATGTACCTGGCAGAGGTTAAATAATTTTCCCAGGGTCTCCCAGGTGGTCTGTGATGTGGATGGCCTTGGGACTGAAGCCTGACTCCTTCCAGCTTGTTTTTAGCTTTGATATCAAATATCTATAACATGGTAGAATCCGTATTGGTTTGAATAGGTTTACTTTCTTCCCTTGCCCCCATCTCTGACTTCCCACCTGTTTCTGGGGATAAGCCAGGGCATGATTTGGGGCAGGAGAGTTGGCCTAAGTTGCAAGGGTGGAAGGAAGGAGGAGAAAGGAAAAATCATGGACTGTTCTCCCCATCTCCAGACCCATGGCACCCTGCCTTTCTCTCCCACTTTCCAGTCTCCTTTTCCCTCCCCATCCAGGCTCTATTCCTTATATTTCATGCCCATCCTTGGTCCAGAAATGAAGTGTTAGAGTACTCTTTGTGAGGTGGGATGCTAGAGTTTCCCTCTGAAGCTCCGATGAATCTTAACTCTAGTTATTGTTGTATCCAAAGATGTATGCTGTGGGTCTTCTGTGGGGGAATCTTTCCCTAGCACCCTAAACTGATGTGAGAATGGGTCTTTGGAACGCACCCTATTTGTAAGTTTAGCCGCCTCTATTTTCTCCCTCCGTGAGTTACAAGTTGGATAGCCAATGAGTTCTATTTTTGTTTCTGTTTTTATTTTTTGCTCACTAGTTCTTCTTCCATGTATGCACTGTGGGAAAACATTTATAAATGAATTACCATATGCAGAGTATTCTAGGGAATACCACAAAGTAAAAGAATGTATTTTCAAAGAGCTTACAGCCTTCTTTAGGGTTGTAGTACACAGTTAGAAGCGGGGCTGATTTTTCAGAGGACTCTGTTGATGTGCTACTTAGTTCTGGGTTTGCAGCACAAACTGAAAACTGAAAAGTTTTAATTGTTGATGTTAAGGAAACATCAAGATAAGAGAGCAATAGGAATGTAAATTTTTTTTAATGTTTATTTATTTTTGAGAGAGAGATAGAAAGTGAGCGGTGGGGGGAGGGCAGAGAGAGAGAGAGAGAGAGAGAGAGGGAAACAGAATCTGGAGCAAGTTCCACCCCATCCTTCAGAGCCCAAAGTGGGGTTCAATCTCATGAACCATGAGATCATGACCTGAGCCAAAACCAAGAATTGGATGCTTAACCAACTGAGCCATCCGGATGCCCCAAGAATGTAAATAATTTGTAATAATTGAGTGCTCAACCCAATGCTGAAATCTCTCAGCTGTCCTCAGTCATACCAGAGCTTTCTCTCAGGACTTTCCAGGTCTCATTCACCTAAGAGTCTTAGCAGGTAGAGGGCCAGGATTCTGTGGTCTTTTGCCACCCTCACTTTCTCCTCCCCAGGGAGCAAGAGTGACTTAATTTTATTGGTGACTAAAGAGCAGGGGCAGAGACATTCCATTCTTTCTCTTATCTTTAGGGCAAGACATGCTCATAAAGTGCCTGAGTTCTTCTACCACAGGGAATCCTGTCTTGGTGCAGCACTTCCTAGATCTGCTTGTTTAAGTTTAATTGTGGAACTTGGGGTTGTGAAGCCCATTGACCCACATATAGAAATCACATTTCTCCAATGTCAGCTTAATAATGATAATAATTTATCATCGGTAAAATGTTGATGCTGTATTTGGAAGCTATCTGTCTTATTCCTATCTTATTCCCAATTTGAATCTCATTGGTTCAAATCCTAGGTGGGGTTGAGGGATGTCATTTATCAGTCTCCACTCAATTCTAAAGGTCAGGTATTAGGGTTTCCTAATGCATTAACTCCAGACTCAGATCACTGCATACTAGATGGATCAGCATTTATCCAACAGCATTTTGTGTGTGTGTGTGTGTGTGTGTGTGTGTGTGTGTGTGTATCTGTCTGTCTTCCAAAGAGAAACCCTTGGAAGGCAAGAATTAGGTAAAAACTGCTAATTTGAGTAGACCCTCTTTAATTCAGCTGAACAAATCCTTATTAAGGTCCTGAGACGGGGTGGTTGGTACCCCAGGCCCAGAGGATGCAGATTAATGGGACGTGCCCAAGGAGCTTTGGATCCTACAAAAGATAGTGGCATAGGGAAGTGGAGGGAGGGTCAGGGTGGAGGAGTGGTTACTCTTTTTCTCTATAACACTTCCTGAATGAGCAGCACTTGGGTTCGGGTGCAGGGTCTAGTGTCACCCTGGTGATAAGAATAATGGAAAGTAGTCTGATGTTCTCCTTCCCATGCCAAGTTTTGGATAGTGTAATCCTAGAATTCTATAGAGATGAGAGATAGAGTATGTGCTTTGGAGTTTGACTGACTAGGGTAAGTGACTTAACTCCTCTTTGTTTCTGATTTCTCACATGAGGAAACAGGGATGATAGTATTACCTGCATCCTAGCATTGTGGTGAGGAATAAGGGAGCTAATCCAAGCAGAGGCTGAGCCAGTGCCTGGCACAGAGGGGTTCTCAACAGAGGGAAGCTCCTGTTGTCATGACCTGTTGTCAGGAATGTGCATGTGTGTTGAGAATTTAGCTAAACCACTCCACTGACATTGCCGCCTTGGCATCTATTTCGTGTGGCCAGGCAGCCTGCAAGGGCCTTGAACTGTCACTACTCCATCTTGCGATTGCACAGCATCACAGGCAAGTATCAGCCCATCGTACAACTTCCCCAGCAGCCCTCGTGCATAACAGTCTCCTGGGGCTTTCCTCTTTTGTGCCCCTTAGATAAGACCCCCTTGGAGCTTACCAAATCTCTGCTCTTTTTGAATTCACCAATCTGAGCTTTGTATGGGAATCCCAAACACTCTAACCCTGGCTCCTAATAAAGACATGTGCTCCAGGTCCCATCACTTTCTCTGCCTGCACCTTGCCTTGACTCACCCATGTGGCACCTCCAGGCATGCTCTGTGCACTTCCTCCAGGACCTGTGAGTAATAATCTTCTCTTTTTCCTTTTTTTTTAGTGTTTATTTGTTTTGAGAGAGAGAGAGAGAGAGAGACAGTGTGAGGGAGGGAGGGGTAGAGAGAGGGAGAGAGAATCCTGAGCAGCCTCCATCTAATGCGGGGCTCAATCTCATGAACCTTGAGATCATGACCTGAGCTGAAATCAAGAGTCAGACTCTTAATTGACTGAGCCACCCAGGTGCCCCAATAATCTTCTCTATTTCACTTTTGCTGTGGTCTTTCATTGGACCTAGGTTCACCATCCAACACCCTGGGTCTCTACTTAACAAATGTTAACAAAGTCACGACAGTGTGACATGGGGCTGGGGAGGAGAAGATAAACCAAGAAGACAAGAGAAGTGGTTCTTTTTAGCTCACTGGAAGGCTCTGGCTCTAAGACTTTCTTTACAGTTATGGTGGGTACACTTAATAAGCAAGAGAGCTTCCATATCCAGAGAGGAAAATGAACTACCATTCAGCCTCTTCATTTTATCCTAAGTATTTTTTTGTCATTTACCTGGAATAGCAGGAAAGTTTGGTGCTTGTCTGTCACCAACAGTAATAATAAGGTCAGCATGTAGCAGCAAGAGGCATAATGGTTTCTGGTTTCGCCAAATCCTGCTTGTTTTAGATGAGTGGTAAAAACCATAGCCAAACCTTTGTGTTCTTTGTTCACTTAGAGGCTACAGATATTTATCTCAGATGCCCATTCTGATGGTGTGAAAGCTGGACAAACTGCTTATCATATAATTGAGATAGGCATTTATTGAACACCTACTAGGTATTTAGGTCTGTCCTGGGAACTTAGTTATTATATGGTTTAACTTCATAAAAATCATTTGAGGTAGATGTTTTCTTGGTTTTATAGATGAGGAACTTAGAGTTCAGAATTTTTGCAAAGACAGTTAAGATAGAAGTTGCTGGAATTTGAACTCAGGTCTTCAATAAGATTGAAAAAGAATTTTTAAGTGTTAATTTTTGAGAGAGAGAGAGAGAGAGAGAGAGAGAGAGAGAGAGCACAAGCCGGGGAGAGGCAGAGAGAGCCGGACACACAGAATCTGAAGCAGGCTCCAGGTTCTAAGCTGTCAGCACAGAGCCCAGTGCAGGGCTCAAACTCATAAACTATGAGATCGTGACCTGAGCCGAAGTTGGATGCTTAAGTGACTGAGCCACCCAGGGGCCCCTGCAATAAGATTTTTTTTTAAAGTTACATAGATTTAATGAAGTCCTGTCGTGTATTATTGGCATATTGCCTACTACTTTTATGAATTTTAGGGAATTTTAAAAATACAGAAAATCATCATGAAGAAAATAAAAATAATCCATAATATCACAACTCAGAAAAAGCCACTATTTAAATTTTGAAGTATTTTCATCCAATTTTAATGCATATATATATATATATATATATATATATAGTTGTTGTTTTATTTTGTTTTTTTTTCCCACAAAAGTAAACTTCTTTCTGTATTGTTTTAAAAGTCTCCCTTAAAAATATGTTAGGAAGGGATTTTCATGTTATTAAATAGTTTTCCAAAACCTGATTTTAAATTGCCACATTTGATTATGTGGATGAAGAAAGCCCTTATTGTTCAAATGTATGTTTCTATTTCCTCCTATTTTAAACATCTTTGTATATAATTTTTATGTATATTTCTGATTATCCCCTTAGAACAGATTTCAGAAGAATAATTACAAGGTTAGAGGTTTTTCCAGTTATCCGATGCTGTGGAACAAACCAACCCCAAACTTAGCTGCATTAAACCACCACCATTTTACTGTGCTCATGGATGCTGTAGGTTAGGAATTCAGTAAGGGCATGGCAGGGATGGTTGTTGTTTGCTCTATGATGTCTGGGATCTCAGCGGACACACTCCAAGGCTGAGCATAGCTGGGACTGTTGACTGCTGTTCCTACATGTGGCTTCTCCAGCCTGGTGATCTCATTGTAAGGGTACATTTTTGTGACTTGGCTTAGAGCTCCAAGAGTATTTCAGTAGCACAAGGTAGATGTTTATGGGTGTTATGAAGTAGCCTTGAATGTTGCATGGTGTCACTTTTCCTGCACTCTGTTGGTTGAAGCAGTCATAATCCTGTCCCAGTTCCAAGGTAGAGAATATGGACCCTTACCTGTCAATGGAAGGGGTGTCGAAGAATTTATAGCCAGGTTTTAATACTGCCAGAGATGTTATAAACCACTCTCAAGACTTCCACATATATTATCAGGTTGCCCCCAGAAACGTTATATAAATCAACTTTTTCTAGTCATACCTGATAGGTACACTCTTAACCCACCCTGAACATTTCAATTTTAACAGGTATTTGTCAATTTGAGAGACAAAAGATAGTATATCATGTCATTGTAAATTTCAAGTATCTGAATACTAGTGAATTTCTATATGTGGTTTTTTTTTTCAGATGCTTGTCAAAATTTAATGTGAATTTTCTAGTTTTTGCTCCTTTTCATGTTGGAGTAGTCATCTTTTTCCTCATTAATTGGTAGGTGTTGTATACATATTAAGACTAAAGCAAGGTGATCTGAAACTAAATTGAATTTTTCTACTACTCTACCTCTTAACAACTCTAATAAATACATATTTTTAGTGCTATGTGTAAGGCACTGTTTTTTTGTAATCCTTACTCTGCCTCTTCTAAATTGTGTGGCTTTAACAGTTTATTTAAGCCTCTTGGACTTGGTTTCCTCTTCTGTAATACTGGGATGATAACATTTCTATCTCACTAGTCATTGTGAGGGTTCAGTAATGCCCATGTGAATGCTTAGCAGAAGACTTATTGCATATTAAGTGTCCAGTAAAGATAAGTCGTTATTCTTGATGTGATTACTGTCCCCATAGTGGTTGACAGTGACACCCAGACGCCGTGAGTAGTTTAGTGATTATCTCATCCTGTCTCTTGGCCAGTTGGTAATTGTATAACTGCTAGTCATGTCAGAGCCATTTGGTTTCTAAATTCAGAAGAGTCATGGTTGCTCTGGGAAAGGTCCCATCTTTTAGTTGTTATTTAAACTTGGTTCGCAAGTTTTCCAGAGGAGGCAAGTCACTAACAGGGCAGGATGGGCTTTGGAGTAGGGGAGGGGAGGCCATCTTAATTAATTGTTGAGACACTTGGAAATAATCACCGTCCTTGATTGCCATGCCAGTACAATGGGAAGGACATGGGGCAAGGACTCATTTCTTGGGGAAACTCTTGATACAAGAACTAAATCTGATTGCATTTCCTCTTCCTTTTTTATTCATCTTCCCATCCATCAGACTGAATGCAGAATCAAGCACTGTGGAGCCGCACTGATGAAAGAAAAGTAAAACTCTCACCTGAGTTGTTCATTTTAGCCTCATTGTGGTTTTGACTTGTATTTCTCTGATGATGTGTGATACTGGGTGAGAATGCAAGCTTGTGGAGCCACTCTGGAAAACAGGATGGAGAATCCTTAAAAGATTCAAAATAAAACTACCCTACAGCCCAGCAGTTGCACTGCTAGGTACTTATCCAAAGGATACAGGAGTGCTCATTTGAAGGGGCACGTGTTTATAGCAGCACTATCAACAATAGTCAAATTATAGAAAGAACCCAAGTGTCTATCGACTGATGAATCGATAAAGAAGATGTGGTATATATATACAATGGAGTATTACTCAGCAATCAAAAAGAAGGAAATCTAGCCATTTGCAACAACGTGGATGGAGCTAGAGTGTATTATGCTAAGCAAAATAAGCCAGTCAGAGAAAGACAAATAGCATATGATTTCACTCATATGTGGAATTTAAGAAACACAACAGATGAACATAGGGGAAGGGAAGGAAAAATAAAATATGATAAAAAGACAGGGAGGCAAACCATAAGAGACTCTTAAATACGGAGAGCAAACTGAGGATTGATGGAGGGAGGTGGGTGGGGATGGGCTAATTGGGTGATGGGCATTAAGGAGGGCACTTGTTGGGATGAGAACTGGGTGTTGTATGGAAGTGATGAATCACTGGGTTCTACTCCTGAAACCAATACTATGCTGTTTGTTAACTAACTTGAATTTACATAAAAAAAACACAAACAACAAATTAAAAACAAAAAGGAAAGTGAAACCCTTTTCTTTAGAAGAAGTCCCAAAGGGCTCTCATTGCATCGACTGGGGATAGGCCATGGAAGCAAAAGGCCAGGGCCTGGGTCTCAGGTGGCCAGAGGCAGGGCTGTGCCCCAGCTCTCATTCCCCCTGAGCATGTGCTTTCCTCTTAGTCTGGCATAGCCTCTCCCTGCTCTTTCCTTTCAGAGCCTCACGGGGGTGTAGGAGTACTATGCTTGGATGTGTGGGGGATGGGGGTTAGGGGTGTGTGTGTGTGTGTGTGTGTGTGTGTGTGTGTAGCGAGGCCTGGTGGCCTGTCTCCACCACCCCTGGGGGCAGTGAACATTTGTTGTCTCCAAAGAGGGCTTCTCTGGCTTCAGCCCAGCTGTCCCTATGTGATAACCACCATGGCTAATACTGTACTGATGAGCCACTTCGGGTCTCCGCCTCACCGCCTCTGATCACTATGAAATATGAGTTGGGGGAACTTTCTGTAACAAATGCCCGCTTGACTGAGCCCCTATTCAGGCATTCGGTGTCAGCACTTGACGCAGACAGCCGCTCTGGCCAGACAGTGACAGATTCAGCCTCCTGTTCAGACTGTCAGGGGAGTCTCCCCGTCAAGCTTGGGCTTGTCACAGGATTGCCTGGCTGAATCCTGCCAGGGCTGTGGGCCGCACCTGTGTTTCCAAATGTCAGTGGGCTTGAGAGCCAGCCGCTTGCCACCACCCTTTCTGTCAAGGTCAGCTGGCAGATGGGGGAGGGGTGCTCCTGAAGGGAGACAGACCTGCCTCTTTTGTCCTTTACTGACTTTTCAATACCAGGAGGTCCAGGACTTGTGAAAGAAAGCATTTGAGGCAATCTTGGATAAAATTAAAAAACAAAACAAAAAAACAGAAAACCCCCCCAAACTACCATAAACAAACAAACTTGCCTGGAGATTGGCCCAGGCAAGTTTATTTCTTTGAAACATCATTTCCAAACTTCCTTTAACATTATCTTGCTAGTCTTGTTTGAATACGAAGTGAAGAAGAACAAAGCTAGTCACGGATGGTAAGAAAGAAAGAGTTCACATTAGTGGCTACTTTTGGGATTCTGCCAGGGGTGGCCATATGGTAATCATAATGATGATTTATAAATCAGAAGTTGTAACCTGATGGACTGAATTTGGCACAGAGGATTTTTATTTGGCCTAGAGTGTTTATCTGTTTCTAGTAGAACTTCATGCTAGTATTTAGAATTCAGAATATTTCACACACAAACATGATTTCTGGCCTTTCTTGAAATGCTAAGTTCTGGCAACATTGGGTTTGCATTCTCGCATAGGGATGATTTGGGTAAACTACACTATTGCCATTGCTTACTTTAGGAAGGGCAGATACTTTTTAATTTGCCACAGTCCTCACCTCTCCCGGTTGTTATATACAAACTGCTTATTTAAAAAAAAATTTTTTTTAAATGTTTATTTATTTTTGAGAGAGACACAGACAGAATGCGAGTGGGTTAGGGGCAGAGAGAGAGGGTAGAATCTGAGGTAGGCTCCAGGCTCTGAACTGTCAGAACAGAACCCGACGCGGGGCTCGAACTCACAAACCGTGAGATCATGACCTGAGCTGAAGCCAGACGCTCAACCGACTGAGCCACCCAGGTGCCCCTCTCTTATTTTTATTACATGAATGATTTCTGTAGATATTTGGCTTGAGTACTTGGCCTGGTATGAATGCTGAGCCTTAATCCTACACTCAACCTTGAGTGAGTTCTACTTAGTGTTGTTTTTTGTTTGTTTGTTTGTTTGTTTTCCCCCTTCCTGGTATGTGACAGGGCATTGCTTGAATTTTCAAGATTTAAGTGCAATTAGTATTAGGAAGAAGAAAAATAATGGTTTTATTGATAGGTGAGGGCCATAGTTAACTATTGCCAGGCCTTAGCTCTTGATTTTAGACAAATTTTCCATGAGTGATAAATTTCATGACAAGTTTTGGTATTGCTACTGAGAGGGGAAGAGAAATATATTAATTGGAACCTGTTATATTATCTCATTTTTAATCCTTACACAAATCCTTCCCAGTTAGCATTATGGTCTCCTTTCCATGAATGAGGAAATGGGGTTCAGATTTAAGGACATTTCTCAGTGTTTTAAAGCTGGAAATTAAGGGAACCAGAGCTTCTATTTATGTAAAAATCTTTACTTTTTTCTCCAACATACTACCCTAACCAATAGAATCATGTATCATCTATATAGGCTAAAATTTAAGTATTGCTGAAAAGATAAACTGTACTGTCTTTGTTAAATAGGTTGCATTTGGATTTTGGAGCATATATTTAAGAGTCTTTGATGATGGTGATAATAATAATAATAATAATAATAATAATAATAAACAAATGAAAAGTACTTGTTAATGATGAGGATTTTTTTCCTTAAAATAATGTTTTTTTAAACCCATATGAGGTGCAGATTAAAATGATACTTTATTGATTTTGACATTGAAAATAGTAAGAGCCAACCTTACAGAGCACTTATTGTGTGTTTATATAGACTACCTTATTTAACTGTCTCAACAAGCATACAAAGTAGGTAAAGTTATTATCCCTATTTTATAGATGAGGAAACTGAGGCACTGAAGGGAATTCGGAGTGACTTGAACAAACTGCTTGATAAGCCATCAGATGGGTTCGGAGCAGACTCATTAATACAGTTTAGCCTTCCACCGATGTGACCTTTGATGAATATTAGCCAAGATACTAGACGTGCTGTAAACCCTGCATTTCTATAGTTTCTTTGTATCTATGCCAATTGGCTGTCTCCTGTTCTACGGGAGGAATACTGGAAGAAGCCCTGAGAACTTATTTGACCAGATAGAAACTTTAGAAGTGCTTCCACAAACGATGTTTTAAGAAGGTCATTAGGAGTTCTGATAGCTGTGAGTAAGATGTTTTGTAGTGACGGCTATGGGGTGGATCACTTATGGTTAATTGGTGGGACAGGGTAATGGACCGAAGCTTCAAACACAATGAATTTTGTGGATTATGAGGAAAAAAACAACAACAGTGTTAGATGATAGTAACTCTACTGTGTGAGGGTTGTTGTTTGAAGTATCCATAGATGGGGGTGGTTTGAAGGTTTAAAGTACTTGAAATGAATGCATTTGAAGTCTAGGAAAGCAATGAAATCTTCTGTATGCGTGTTACTGGGGTGCCGTACGGGGCCACCTTGTCTAGCCTCAAGTGGAGAAGTGACCTCGGATAGATTTGAAGGGCTTGTTCCTAATGTCTGCCTTTGAAGGATTTCTTGTCACTGTTTATTCTTAATGCAGTTAGAGGCTGGCCTGTGTCTTTTGGAGTCCATAGCCCAGTGACTACGCTGATGCCGTGCTGTCACAGAGCACACGTGAGCAAGTGTTATCACTCTGCTTTTCCTATCACTCAGCCCCATGTTCTGGGGCTAAGTTGGGATCTAAGAGGAGTCCATGATGCTTGCGTGCATGCAGCCATACCAATGGTTACTGTCCTTTTTTTTTTCTTTTGTAGTGACCAAAGTTGTCTTATTTTGGGCAGAATTAGGTGGAAAATAGCGTGAACAAGTCATGGATAAGGCATAATGGAACCTCTCACTACACATTTAAGTGGCAGCCATTTGACACACTCTCTTTCCCTTCCTTAGAGATATAATGGATTAGAATCATTAGAAAGGCTGTGCTTACCCTTGGTTTCCTCTCTGCCCGTTTAGTAGCAGGCAGGTTGAACCCAGTACTTTCATGCTATTACCTGCCATATTTCCTTGTGGGCTGCTTTTCTTCTGACAGCATCTTACATCTCGCTGTTCCCAGGGTTCCTCTTGTGCCTTTTCTTATGGCTTCCTTTCTGTATTCTCCAGGATGATTTTGTTTAAAAATCACCCATATTTTTAGCTACTTAAAAGCTATTGGCTCCCAAAGAAAACAGCTTCAGACCTTTTCTTTCCCCTGAGCCAGAGCCCTATATTACCTGCTGCTCATCAAATCCATCTCTGTGGGTGTTCCCCTGGCTTCTCAAAAACAACAGGCTTTAAACCAAGCTCATCACCTTCCTTCCTATTTCACCAGCTCTGCTTTCTGCTTGTCTTACTTTTTTGGAGCATGTTTCTAACTTCATCATGCATGAATTCTGACTCATTGAAACATCGAGGATGGGGTGAGGAACCGACACTGTTTACAAACAGCTCTAGTGATTCTGGTGTTCGTGGTCCACATACAACACGGAGAAAAGCAGCTGTGTGAAGGTGACTCTCTCCACCTGGTCACATGAGCTAGAAATGTTGGAATCATTCTAGTCTTATTTCTTCCGTCCAACCATTGTCCAAAGGGCCAGTGCAGCCTACTGATTCTACTTCCTCGGTGTGTTTCAAATCTGTCACTTCCTCTCTATTTTACTGCTGCTCCTTTCCTTCCATCATAGATCATCCCAGCAATCTCCTTATTTCTCCTTGACTTACTCTTGTTCTCTTCCATCTACTTTCTACCATGCCACTAGAGTGATCTTTCCAAAATGCAAATATTGTATTGCTATTTTCCATCTCAAAACTTTTCAGTGACTCTATTCTGAAGGATAAAGGCTGACCTCCTTAGCGTGATTAGTAATTCTTTTGTGATTTGGCCCTCGTGTATACATCCAGTTTCACCTGTTTGTCAATCCTTTATTTCAGCCCGAATTCCAAATATGTTAAGCCATTTGTAAGCCTGAACATTTTTTAGTCTCTGTATTCCCCATGCTATTATGCAGGTTAATCTTTTTGCTTCTAATACCCTTCCTTTTCTTTGGCTGGCTAAGTTTTACTCTGTCATCCAATGAATCAAGTCAAGCATTTCCAATTTAGAGAAGACATCCATAATCTTTGCTGACTGACTTAAGGATTTCTCTGGTTAAATTTCCCTAGATCTTTGTGTCTACAGACATCAGAGTATTTATTACAGAGTGCTATATTTACTGGTTTACTTCTTTAAAATTAGCATGGGAGTTTCTTGAGAACCTTGACTATATCTTCAATTTTTGTATGTCCAATACAGTGACTGGCATTTACTGAACAGGGAAAAATTCTGGAGAATGAATGATTGGCCAAATGTTTTTAAACAACTTGGTAAGACTTAGACACACTAAAATTCAGAATGAGAGGCGCCTGGGTGGCTCAGTTAGTTAAGCATCTGACTTCAGCTCAGGTCATGATCTCATGGCTCATGAGTTTGAGCCCTATGTTGGGTGCCTGGAGCCTGCTTCATATTCTGTGTCTCTGTCTCTCTGTCTCTCTCTCTCTGCCCCTTCCCTGCTCATTCTGTCTCTGTCTCTGTCTCTCTCTCTCTCTCTCTCTCTCTATCTCTCTCAAAAATAAATTAAAAAAAATTCACAATGAAGAGGAATGTCCTTGTGCATAACTCTTGAAACATAGGTGATTCTCTTGTCTTAGTAAAAGAAGGTTCCCATCAGTTTCATTTTGTTCCTCCCAAGGATGGGGAGGTTTATGTGAAGATTAACTTATTACCTGGTTACCCTTCCCAAAATTCTTTTACCAGGTCCAAGTTCTTAGAGTAGGCAAAGGAAGGTGGTGTTCTACTGCTAAAATGTGGAGCCTCCTAAAATCTGAGAACAAACTGAGGGTTGGTTGGGGGTGGGAGGGTGGGGAGGGTGGGTGATGGGCATTGAGGAGGGCACCTGTTGGGATGAGCACTGAGTGTTGTATGGAAACCAATTTGACAATAAATTTCATATAAAAAATAATAAAATAAAATGCATAGCCTCCAAGATGTGGATTTCAAGCCTAATTTGTACGAAATCAATGGGATATTTCAGGGAGGCTGCTTTCAGTTCCATGTAAGCACTTGGATTTTCCAGAGCAAGGGAGTCAGATCCAAATAGTGAAATAACTTCTTGTCACCCAAACTCACAGAGAAACCACGCTGTTGTAAATGCAGTTCCTCCTTTGGGCAGGAATTTGGGGCTGAATGGCAACTTGCTTATCCAAACATTGTGGAGATCTCTTTGGCTATCCAGTGTCTAATTAAGAACAGTCATTCAGTCAACATTCAGTTGCATTCATTGAGTAAGTATAAAGGCTCTGGAATTGTGTCATAGGTGTGATGTTCAAAGGTGAACAAGGCACTGTTCCTGTCACGGAATAGGCCAGCATGGAAGCAAACAGTATAGCTTTTAGAAGTCCCTTACTGGCAATTTCTCAAAATCCTCCTCCATATCAAACAAGTAAGAACAGAGTCGGGAGTCAGGATGAAAGAAACTTTTGTTTTCTGTTGCGTGAGAAGAATTCCTTTAAGGAGAGGTGACATCTGCAATGTTTTAAATGAGGATGTACCAGTGTTCTGGGGCTCCTCATTTTAATTTTTTTGAAAAAGCATTTCAGAAGGCAATTGTGTTTGCTTGATACGATAAAAGTGACCCTAGAGAAAGTAATGTTCATGGAACCAGAAAACCAGTGTGGCTTTTGTCCAACCAAGGCCTTTAGATGGAGGGCCCATATGGAAAGAGTTTCTTCAGGGCAGAGCTAGACTTCGAAAAGGCTGGAGAGAGGGCTCAGTGTCTTTCTGAGAGCAGCCCTAATGGAGACATGTGATCAGGTGACGTCGCAAATAGGAATTGGTGGGGGATATCTCTAGTTAATTAGGAATTTCATCATATGTATTTGAATCTTATTTTAGATTTTAAGAGTATGCCATGCCTCTAGTTTAAAGCCATTTTTCAAAAGAAGTTAGTTGAAGCTAGTCTTTGAGAGAATGTGGAACAGTTGATATAAATAAAGTAGAAGAGTCTGGAACCATTGGTCATGTTTCTTCACTTTACATCAGACTTATTTGTTTATTTATGATTTTTTTTCCCAGAGAGAAATGATTCTTCTGTTTTCTCCATAAAATACATTTATGTCACTGATGAGTTGGCTACGGATTCTGTCTCTAAATAGAGTGTTCCTTGAATATGATATTACCCGTTCACACATCTGGTGTTTTCAGGATATTTCTGGAGGCAACGTTGCTCTGTTCCTTCCTACGTTGAGGAGTAGGACACATCGAAGTGTTTCCAGCATTGCTCTCTCCTGAGGGAAGCTGACTTCTGGGTGACCATGGGTGATTAGATGACGGAAGGCAAAGAACTTTTTGCTTGATTCACATGGGACCCCAAGGAACTGTACTGTTGCCCTTACCATGGAGCCAGGAGAGCCTCTTTCAGGGAGTAGAAATCAGCTTCTTTTGGAACTCAGGAAAAGCCTCAAAGATGTGTTATTAAACAGCATAACTCATGTTTTTAAAAAATTGATGATGGGGTGCCTGAGTGGCTCAGTCAGTTGAGCATTCCAACTTTGGCTCAGGTCATGATCTCACAGTCCATGGGTTCAAGCCCCACGTCGGGCTCTGTGCTGACAGCTCAGAGCCTGGAACCTGCTTCAAGTTCTGCGTCTCCCTCTCTCTCTGCCCCTCCCCTGCTCATGCTCTGTCTGTCTCCCTCTCTCAAAAAATAAATAATAAACATTAAAAAAAATTAAAAAAAAATTGATCATAAATTTTAACTCTCATTCTTGTCCATGCCAGAGGCCAAAGCAAGAGCTGGGCAGTCACTCAAGGCTTCCCACTGAACCCGAAGGCCAACAGAACATCACTCCTTGCTGGGGGACCCCTCAACCAGCTGTTGCTGAACAATCAGGGGCCTCTGTGTACCCTCTGGCTAACCCCAGTGTCCCTGACTTCCCTCTGCTCCCATGTCCCTGCAGCATGGAAGGAGCTGGGGGTTGGGTTCACCTTGCAGAGGGAATATTTGTAAAATATCCAATCCACTCAATTTTACCAAATGCAGCAATTTGGATTATAACCTACCATTAAAATAAATCTGCACAGGAACTAAATGTGGTATTAGGAATTTATGTCAGTTATTGTTCCACAGATAATAGTATTATATATCAACTTGGCATATGTAACTCAATAGATCAGCACCAGGACTTAGAGGAGTGAGCTCAAGATATGTCTCATTGCTCTTTATTATGCTAAACCAGAAAGGGGGTGTTGTGGGGACTGTGATGGTGTAGTACTTGTTCATGCCCATTCTTTCAATATAGACTGAGAGGAAATTGAAAGAACAGTGTGAAATCCTTAGAGTGGGTCTCTACATTCTATGATATACCCAGCAGAGTGGGCTAAAGATGGGCTTTCCTCTGGAGGGAACACTGCCAGTGTGCAACTGAATTTTAGTCTGATTTGAGGCCAGAGTTTTAAGGAGCCTGCCCCAAAGAAGAAATGATCCCCTTCATGGTGGATTCTTAAAATGTTTGGTGTTTATGAGCTCTTGCTGGGGTATTTAAGGATCGAGGTTTACTCAAGCTGGGATCCTGATTGTCAGTCAAGTAGTCACTTAACTTCTTTGGGCTCCATTCCCTTATTTTTTTAAAAAAAGAATGTTAAATTTGTTGCTATATCGGATCATTTCTTTATCCCAAGTTTACCTTCGTTTAAGAAAGCGAATACATTTTTGATGCTGATTCACTTTTCTTTTCTTTTTTTTTCAAATGTTTTATGTATGTATGTATTTATTTATTTACGAGAGGCAGAGCACAAGTGGGGGAAGGGCAGAGAAAGATGGAGACCCAGAATCTGAAGCAGGCTCCAGGCTCTGAGCTGTCAGCACAGAGCCCGATGTAGGGCTCAAACTCATGAGGTGTGAGATCTTGACCTGAGCTGAAGTTGGACGCTCAGCTGACTGAGCCACCCAGGTGTCCTGATTGACTTTTCTCACTCACTTATTCCGTAGATCCTCATAGACTGCATACTTATGTTTTAAGCACTAAGGTAGGTTGAGGGATATGCCTTTAATAGTGGATAGCAGAGTCTGGCTTCCAAGGAACCCAACATATAATATTATGTTGTGAGTGTGTGGGGCATGATAAATGAAACAGATAAATCATTAACAAGTACATAGTATAATGCATGATCATCTATGAGAAGTATAGGGTGCTTTGGAAATGCAAAGGAGGGGTACATCACTTAGTGTTAGGAGCAGATAAAGGCAGGTTCTAGGAGGAATTGACATTTAATTTCAGCCCTGAAAGAGTTCTGCTGAGCAAGAGGATAAGGGGTTGGTACTGCAGCGGGGCGGGGGGGGGGGGTCATGTTCAAAGGAAAGGGTTTGCACAAGGATTGAGAGAGAGAGATAGAGAGACAGAAATAGAGACAGAGACAGAAATACAGACAGAGGGGGAATGAGTGATATTCTTATGGGGCTGGAGGAACTTCTACATGAAAGCCAGCACATGGACAGGAAGGGAGGAAATGGCAGGAGATTGCTGAAAAGTATGGTGAGGGCAGGTCATGAAGTCCATTGCACTTTGAACCATGAGGTTTGGATATGATTCTGAAGCTCATCAGAGAAATGGGGGCTTTTCAAACAGAGCAGTGGAGCTATCAGTACTTTGCCAGACTGGGGAAGGCTGGACTGGAGGGGGAAACCAGAGAAGATGCTTCCATTTCTTGACAGGGCCACCAGCTGCGTAATTGGAGTTTTCCAGCCTAGTGGATGCGGATCCTGAGGCTGTTGAGCTAGCAGTGAGTGATGAGAGGGTACCAGATGCTGCTCTGTAAACCGGGACCCCATCTGAGGGTGCCTCAGCAGGCAAGAGAGGAGCTGCCCACTGCCTCTTCTAACCTGGGTGCTAACTGAGGCGTGTCTCCTGTCCAGATTGGGGCTGGCATTTGCAGCCTCACCAGGAGTGGAAAAAGAAGAGCCAACTCCCTTGCAGGCTGATAGGAAGGAGCTGAGGCTCCACAGGACACCATCAGTCAGGATTTGCTCATTGTCTGTCTGAGTTGTCCAAAGGGGCCCATATGTCCCACAGTTCCTGTCCATGCCCTTGAATGACCTTGTCACCCTCAGCTTTTACTTTGTTGCTTCATACAATACTTGGATTTTCCAAAGGATGTGCAAACCCATTCTTTGTTGGAGGTGGACGTCTTGGTCATGATTGCAAGGGGCTCCAGGGCCCTGGACAAGGGGCCTACAAGATACCCAGAGAGAGCAGGTTACAAAGGAAAACAGGTTTGGCCACGTGTCTCAGGGCCCTCCTGAGTCCCTGTAGACAGAAGAAGGGCACATGTGTGAGGACACCAATATCCAGCAGCTGTCCCACATCCGGTTTACAGCACATGGAGAGCAGCAAGTCCAGTCAGGTGGGCTGGGTTTAGGGAATGAGAATTGTCAGTCCCCCTACCTAGAGGAATCCATGCTTGTATCTCTTCTCTGCTGAGCTTTACTTCTGGGCCCTAGGTATAACCTCTGAGTGGCAGTCCTTGACAAGTCTGTGCAAGACCCATGGAAGGGCCCGTGCTTTCTGAAGGGGCTCTGTGAATGTGTTATCATGTTGTCTGTCACCATTGCATATGACTGTATGTTTAACTGCCTCAGTAGGTTATAATTCCTTGAGAAAAGCAAATTCACTTATCCCTCCTGGTTTTCCTGGAAGCAGAAAAGCAGGTGCCTTGCGTGCAGGACAAGCCCAGTAAATGCCTCTTGGAATACCAGCGACTATGCACTATATTCTTAGGTTTGCTCACTCAAGTTTTACGAGTTTAATAGGGAAGGAAGGTCCTGTATTCAGGGTATGCTGCCATCAGTCGTATGCTTTAAATTACTGGATTCTAATCTTTGGTGGTTTCCTAAGATAGGTGAGATCCTAGACACAGAACAGTTAGTGGGGGGCTCACAGCCCACAGTTGTGGGCGGGTCCTTGAAAAGCATAGTTTCATGTATTCACAGTGGCCTTGGGGACCATTCACTGATCCTGAGCCATCATATTGCAACATGTTCCCCACATACCAGGCCTCAGTGTCAGTCCCAGTGCTAAGTGCTCTACATCCAGAGCCTCTGCTCATCCTCACCACAACCTGTGAAAGTAATGTTGCTCTTTTTAAGATGTGGACACCTATGCCCAATGGGCATTAATGGCTTTTGCCCAAGCTTTAGTCATGTTAAAGCTGGGATTCAGACCTACGTTTGCCTGAGTCCAGAGCTTTTCTCCTTTCATCACGTAGCTTCACTGGTTGTATGAGTAGGACAGAATTCTGGGAAAGTTGTCCTGTAAGCTTCACTAGCCCTGCAGGACCAAGCATAGGCATGTGTGTGTGGGTGGAAATGTGCTTCCCAGAAGATGCCACAGCAAGTAGAGCACTACCACAGATTCTAAACTCCTTCTTCCTCCCTGGGATAACTTTTGGTGTGCCCAGTTATGATACAGAACCGAAGAAAGACATGTGATTATGGCAGAGGGGCCATTTCTGGGAAGGATAGTAGAAAGTAACGTGTGTGTGTGTGTGTGTGTGTGTGTGTGTGTGTGTGTGTGTGTGTTGGCAGAGATTCTCAATCAGACTCCATGCTGTCAACAGTTGGCCTGATGCAAGGCTCGAACCCATGAACCGGAAGACCACGACCTGGGCCAAAATCCAGAGTCAGACGCTCAGCCGAATGAGCCACCCAGGCACCCTTAATTTTTATTTTAGATAGAGAGTGAGTGCAAGCAGGAGAGGGGGGCAGAGGGAGAGAGAGAGAGAATCTTAATCAGGCTCCACACTCGGCATGGAGCCTGACTTAGGGCTCAATTCCACAACCCTGGGATCATGACCTAAGCCGAAATCCAGTTGGATGCTCAACTGACTCCGTTACCCAGGTGCCCCTGTGTTTCAGCTTCTGGGTCTTTATGATAGGCAGAGTTATTCCTTCGTCTTAGTGCCGTGGGTACATGGACAAGATAATATTCTCTAATGCACTCAAAGTTTGGCAGAATTGTACGAATCCAAGGTGTTAGTACTATGATGTAGCAATCTTTGCTTTGCCAATAGCCCTGATATTTTCTTGTGAACATAGTCCAGAAGTTGAGACACAATTTTCCAAAAATCCTGAGGTTTTTTTGGAAAAGTAAAAGATGCTTATTGGTGTCACATTTACAATTCTAGTGAAAGTTCTTTCACCCCCGAAAGTACCCCCTAGACTGTGTTTTGAAAGATGAGGATAGAATTACAGAACTGAATAAGTAGCTTAATCTGTTCACATTATTATTTTTTTTTTTCTCAGTGGGAGGGAGAAGCCATTTTTGTTTAAAAAGTATTTGGAAAACAAACCCTCAGGCTAATGAAAGGCATTTTCCTGGTGATGTTAGACAACATTTCTTAGATATCTTTGCCATTGGCAGAAGAAATGTTTGGAATTCTTTTTGGTTATCTGCCAACAGCACTGAATTAGCTATTTCTACCTGCATAGTGAGCATACAGTAGGCCCTTTCATCCTCGTAGGCTTAATTCTTCCAGTGAGCCTGTGAGTGGTCACTTTTAGGTATGGCTCTGACATGATCAAGGCCACCATGAAAGGGAAAAAACAAAAAAGATATATTGCAGTCATTCAGCAGAACAAATGATTATAGCCCTACCTGGCTTCACTCCTATTCCCTCTAACAAAACAAGTGCGGTGAGAATTGATCTGTTTACAGAGAGACAACTTTAAACTATAATGACCCATTCCTGGCACCCCACATACCCTAGACTCATTAAATCCATTCCAGTCTTCTTTCTCCTTTGTTGAAAAAGCTCTCAATAGCCCTACTGGCTGAAACAACTCAAATTAGTAACTTGGTTTTTGCGATTCTTTTATTTGGTTGCTATCTGCATAATTCATTTAACTGAGTTAAATTAAAGAAAATTGCACCGGAGTTAACCTTACCAAACAAATCAATGTGAAACAAACTTTTTGGTTGCATTTTGAGTGCTTTTTAAAAATAGTATCTTCTGTCTTCTAGTCCCTTTTAGACTGAATAAAATCCATCATTCTGAATGGCAGTAGTTACAGCAACCAGATCTTACTTGGATCAGCTCTTTCAGGCAAATGTGCTTCTGTGGCCTGCATTTGAAATCTTCAGTTTGTCCTTCTTTTCTGGAGACTCCAATAATCAGCAGACCTCAGATATAGGTTTTAGGGGGAGAAAATCCATGCTCCGGAGACGTGAAATATCTTGACATTTTGCTCAAAAGATAATTGGGTGCTTCTTAAATATTCTCTTACAATCATTAACGTGATTCATAGCTAAGAAATGGATACCTAAGAGTAGTATGATGGTGAACTTCTGGCTTTCTGCTGCTTCCAGTTCAGTAAGAGCCTGGGGGCAAGAATGCGTCTGTGACATCAACAAAATAAAATACTTTTGTGATTCAAAGGATACCATCAAGAAAGTGAAAGGACACTCCACAGAAAAGGAGAAAAGCTTTGCAAATCATATCTCTAATAACATGCTGGTAACTAGAATATATAAAGAATTATTACAACTCATTGATAAAGAGATAACTCAATGAAAATAATGGACAAAGGATCTGTGTAGACATTTCTCCAAAGAAGGCATACAAATGTCTAGTAAGCACATCGTGTGTTCCACATTGTGAGCCATCAAGGAAATGCAAATGAAAATCAAGTGAGATACTATTTAATACTCACTAGGACAGCCTTAGTCAAAAAGATGGTAAACAAATTTTAAAATGATAAAAAAAGATAGTAAGTGGTGGTGAATAAGTAGAGAAATCAGAATCCTGATATATTGCTGGTAGATATGAAAATGATGTAATTGCTTTAGAAAATAGTCTGGCAGGTCTTCAAATGGTGAAATAAGAGAGATTTAAAAATAATCCACTGGAAATCTTGAAGGGAGAAAAATACAGAGGTTATATATGAAACCTCCAGTGTTCAAACTTACTTTTTTTAAAGTTTATTTATTTATTTTGAGACAGAAGGAGAGGGAGCGAGAGAGAGGGAGAGAGAATCCCAAGCAGGCTCTGCGCTGCCAGTGTGGAGACCAACGTCGGGATCGAACCCAGAAACTGCAAGATCATAACCTGAGCTGAAATCAAGAGATGGACAGACACTCCACTGCCTGAGTCAGCCAGGCACCCCTCCAATGTTCAGACTTCTGACCAAGCATGGTTATATCCCAGAAGTAGCTGAAATGGCACAAAAGAATTGTCTTTTAATGCTTTCTGTTTTTTGTAACCAAGGAGAAAATCTTGTAGGAATTATGGGAGTTAAATAATCCCAGTAATGGCCAAAGCAGGAAGTACACAGACTGGGAAATGAAAAGAAAAGAAAAACAGAGAGGAAATGACCCATTCTAAAGTGCAAGAAGCCTTTGAATCTGATGTTTTTGTTCTTCCTCCTTCCAGGGCCTGGTGGTCACTTTCTGTAGGCCTGTGTGTCTGTCCTTGGGAGATAAAGTAGCTCTTCCCATGGCTACTGTCCTTAAAACTACACCTTACTGAAGGTTTTTGGGTCACCTGCCTCTGTAGTGTGTTTTGGACAGAAACTGTTAAAAAGAAAATATAACAGTAAATCCACAGGCCAAAGCAACATTGGAAATCGTCCCGGCGTCCCACGGAGCATGCACAAAAGAGATGTTGAAAGCAAGGCTTCGTTGTGAAAGAAAACCCTTAAGGGAACGCGTTTTAAAATTCTTTAAAAAGTCTTTGTTTGGCACATGAAAGTGAAATGACCAAAGGGAAGACTGAAGAAGTTAGACGCAGTTGAAGTCCAAACTTGAGGGCACTTCCCTGTTTTCTGTTCTTCCTTCTTGTCTTCCTCATTGGATCAGCTATCCTGTTATCCATTATGACTTGAGTGATTGATGAGTGAGAAAAAAGAACCCCATAAGCAAGTGGTGTAAAGTCCCTGTCAGTGAATTGGATTTAAATAGCACCCAGGTGGCTGGCAAAGAAAAAAACCCCATAACACAATCAATCAAAAACCTGCTGCACCTTAGAAGCGCATATTATACGTCTTAAGCACGGGATTCAGGATTATTGGAATTTTTGCCGTCCTACCCTTTCTCTGTATTTGGTACATTTGGTACAAGTGTGTGTTTGAAGAGCTTAATTAAAAAATATAAAAAGTACTGGGGGAGACTGAAACAGAAGTCCTTCAGAGCCAAAGCTCAAAGCTTCTTGCCGTATGCTTTCCTAATATGGCTTATCTGTGCTGTGTGCTTGTTGGCATATTGTTGTATTAATTGGTGTTGGCTTTTCTGCATGCTAATCAGTGGATACAGGCAGATATTGATGTTAATTAGTGTTCTGTTAAAAACACAAAACAAAAACAAAAACCCTTCTCACATGAGGCACTTCTTTGGAATGAGCATTTGTATTTAAATTGGCCCACTTGGGCTGACCTCTTAGGACATTAACAGACAATTTAGATTAGCGTAATACCCTTTGTACTATAGATGTTTCTACAAAGGAATTTACACCAGGACTGTAGAAAAGCCAAGGGGCCTGTAAATATTTGCTGTGCATGTCAAAATAGTTGTTCACAGGTTGGGCCTTTAGTCTTTGGGAACAGATAGTGGGGGTGATTTTGCTGTATCTCATTTCAGCAAGACACAGGGAAACAGGTGGACACCTGTACTCCAAGATCACATCATTGTACTCACCTTAGGCCTCTGGTGTACCTAGCACCTGCTGATGGGGAGTTGTTTCTCAAGTGGGATCTAGAGAACTTAGATTCCAGATGTTGGTACTTTGATCTTGGACAAGTCCCTTAATCTCTTATGAACTCCAGTGTCCCTTTTTGAAGTAAGAAGATTGGACCAGAGGAACTCTTGCATCCTTTCTAGTTCTTGGATTTCTTTATTCTATGTTTTATATGCTGCTCTCTCAGGACTACTGTTCTCAGAACAGGTTAGGGCTAATCACATAAACTAAAATGTAGACTAGGTAAAGCATATGGGACAGGGACATTATGCTTACCTTTGTTTTCCTTAATAAAAAAGGAAAATATGTTTGCATGTGCACAGATACATAAACGCCATAGACACATAAATAGTCTTTTTTATTAGCGATTGAACCGAACTTTGCAGATACATTTTAATTGCATTAGCCCTATTATTTGTGGCTCTGTTACAAATTTCACCAGCATGCAAAACCAGTAACCCACCAAAGCCAACTACTATCAATCCCTTTCTCAATTAACAAGCAGTTATTGTGCATCCAATATGTATTCACACTGTGCTAGGAACTCTAGGACAATTGAAGAAATTTAAACTTAGCCCAGTTAAGAACAAACCAGTGCTACATTCTTTGGTGTTAATTGTATACATGATAGGGTTTTAAGACAGAGGAAAAAATAGAAAGTGGTTTGTTTCTTAAAAATACTGTTTATTTTCAAATTTATTTATTAAAATTCAAGTTAGTGAACATATAGTGTAATATTGGTTTCAGGAACAGAGCCCAGTGACTCATCACTCACATGTAACAACCAGTGCTCATCCCAACAAGTGCCCTCTTCAGTGCCCATCACCCATTTAGCCCATTCCCCCACCCATCTCCCTTCCAGCAACCCTCAGTTTGTTCTCTGTATTTAAGGGTCTTGTATGGTGTTGCTCCCTCCCTGTTTTTATCTTACTATGTTTAGAAAGTGGTTCTATTTAGAGAAGATGTCATTAGTGTTTGTAGCCCATGAGTTGAACTCTGAACATTGAGTGTGGCATGGGCATTCTGGTAGGAAGATGGGAGACATAAACATAAGCAAATGAATGGGGATGGTACCAAGCATTCACACAAAATGTGTTGCTATGGGACATCACTGGGAAGGTGTTTTGACTTGGAGGAGTGGCCAATATGGACAAGGTGTTTTGAAGAAATTACCAGGAAGTGTGTAGAATGAATCCTCAGGCCCTGAGATTCTTTCCTCTATAGAACAGCCCATATGTTCTCAGATGGAATTAAAGTGGACCCTGCTTGCTCTTTTTCTATTTCTTTTACAAGTGTTCGGTTCCAATGAAGATGATGCTTGTTGAGGAAACCTAAAATATCTGAGACCTACCTTGGCCCAGCCTACTTCCTTTTTAGATCTTCAAAGGACATATAGTACACAGAGGGATCTTTTAAAAACAAATCATATAACATCACTCCTATGCCTAAAAACACAAAGTATATAGCATCAGCTCCACTCTTATATGTAAAAAACTTAGGGGGCACCTGGGTGGCTCAGTTGGTTAAGCATCCAGCTTCGGCTCAGGTCGTGATCTCACGGTCTGTGAGTTTGAGCCCCGCGTTGGGCTCTGTGCTGACAGCTCGGAGCCTGGAGCCTGCTTCAGATTCTGTGTCTCCTTCTCTCTCTGCCCCTCCCCCATTCATGCTCTGCCTTTCTCTCTGTCTCAAAAATAAAATAAAACATTAAAAAAAAAAAACAAACTTAGTCATGACTTTCAATCTTACAACAAGAAAAAGCCAGACACTCTGAAAACCAGTGACTTTTTTGGGACCTGTCAGAGAACAGGTCTCCAGACAACCCACCAGTATGAAATCTGAAGAGAAAGGTACATCTAGAGAATCATGGCTAATATCTATTTCCCTCAAGCAGAAGTTGCTGGAGCCATAGACTAGAAGGAACACTTAAATGGTAATTTTGATGAATGGTTAGATACTGAGTGTGGACTGTTTGAAAGTAAGAAACATCTGGGAACCACACTTGATGTGCTTTACCTCCAGGAACCACATGTGGTTCTTACGGTAAAGATATGAAAAAGATCTTTGTATGTCTCTGTCTGGAGCCCTCTGTGTAACCAAAGGACACTCTCCAGGGGGAAAGGCCTACCATGTCCCAGCTGAGGTCAGGGCATTCCTCACCCCAGCTCCCTCCAGCCTACCTATCTCATGTAAGGGTGGGGTGTTGGTAGTGGTGGACACAGTTGACAGGGCCAGGGGGAAAAGGAAGCTATCTCTGAAGAAGCACTGTGAAGATCACAGCCCGAATATGGACCAACCAGAAGACTAGCGAAGTTTAATTGGATGATTATGGAACACTGCTTCTCTCCATACTTTATCATCACACCAGTAGGGACCCAGTATAACAGTTGGGTATACTTGAAAGAGCTTCAAGACCCAGACTGTTTATGGGGAGGAGAATACTCAGTGAAGCAAAGATTGGGGGAGGGAAGGGAGATATAAACAAGGACACTGGAAGAATATGAAGCTCTGGCACCTATAATTGCATCAGTCAGATTAACATAAATACTCACACTGAAGGGCCACATACCTCAGTTCCTATTACCTGATACATGTGAAACTTTCAACAGAACATTGCAATGCATGACAAAGGTAAGAAAGAAAAAGTCTAAAGAGACAAAGCTATCCTCAGAACCGGATGCAGATATGACACACAGTGTTGGAATTGTCAAATGGAGAATTTAAAATAAAAATTTTAAGAATAGAGATACTTAGTAGCAAAAAGAAATACGAGAAATCAAAACAGAAATGAAAAGTGCCTTTGATGAGTTCATCAATGGACTCAACATGGCCAAGGAAGGAATCAGTGAGCTTGAAGGTAGAAAATAGAAACTTCTCACATTGACATGCAAAAAGAAAAGTGAAAAATATCACAATAGAACATCCAGGAACTGTGGGACAATTTCAAATGGTGTAATGTGTGTAATTGGAATAACAAAGGAGAAAAAGGAAAGGTATATTTGAAGCAGTAATGGTTGTGGTCTTCCTAAATTAATGACAAATATCAAATCATAGATCCAGGAAGCTCAGAAAACACTAAGCAGAATAAGTAGCAAAGAAACAAAAACAAAAAACCAAAAAACCTTCCTACATCATAATATATGATATTATAAAAATTACAGAAAACCCAAAACAGAATATTTTTGACCAGATTAAAAAAAAACAAAAACAAAAAACAAGAGTACATGTATCATGGTGAGCACTGAGTAATGTATAGAATTATTGAATCACTATATTGTACACCTGAAACTAAAATAACACTGTATGTTAACTATACTGGAAATAAAATAAAGAAATTAACCCCCTCCCCCACCAAAATTTGTTTACCTAGAGGAGCAAGGATAAGAAACCATGAAAACAAGAGGAGGACATAATGAAGTATTTTAACTGTTGAGAGAAAAATTCCAACTAACCCAGAATTCTACATCCAGCTAAATTATCCTTCAAACTTAAAAAAATAGATTTTCTCAGACATACAGAAACTGAGCGAGTTCATTTCCAGCAGACCTGCCTCATAAAAGAATGTTAAAAGATGTTCTACTGGGAGAAGAAAAATGATAAAGGCCAGAAACTTGCGAGGTTCCTGGATAACCCAGTTGGTTAAGCGTCCAACTTTTGATTTCAGCTCAGGTCATGATCTCACGGTTCGTGAAATCCATCCCTGCATCAGGCTTTGCTCTGACAGTGTAGAGTGTTCTCTGTTCCTCTCTCTCTGCCCTTCCCCTTCTCCTGCTCTCTTTCTCAAAAAAAAAAAAAAACAAAAAAAAACAAAAACTTGGATCTTCACAAAGAAAGGAAATATATTGGAGAAGGAATAAATGAAAATAAAATAAAATATTTTATTTAAAAGATAGTGTTTTCTTGAAAGTGGTGATAATAATCATTGGGTGATTATAACAAGGCTAAGTGAAATGAATGACAGCTGTGTCACAGGAATAGAAGGGAGAAAGTGGAATATTCAAATACAAGTTTATGCACTACCTGTGAAGTAGGATAGTGTCATTTGAAGATGGACTTAGTTAAAAAGGCATGTTGCAAACTCTATGACAATTACTGAAAGATTTAAAAAAGAAATATAATTGATACGCTGAAAGAGGAAATCAAATGGAATCATATGAATGCTCAATTAAAAGCAGATGAGGATGAAAAAGGTAAGGGATGGGGAAAGGAAAGAATAAATGCAGTGAATAGAAAATGGGTACAAACATGGCAGACATTAACCTAACTTTATTGGTGGTCATTTTAAGTATGTATGTATGTATGTATGTATGTATTTTAATTTTTAATGTTTATTTTTGAGAGAGAGAGAGAGGGAGGGAGAGAGACAGACAGACTTCGAGTGGGGGAAGGGCAGAGAGAGAGGGAGACACAGAATTGGAAGTAGGCTCCAGGCTCC
>NW_026057577.1:13734997-13744066 GCF_023721935.1 Panthera uncia | reverse complement strand
CATCTTTTCATGTGCCTGTTGGCCATCCGGATGTCTTCTTTAGAGAAGTGTCTATTCATGTTTTCTGCCCATTTCTTCACTGGGTTATTTGTTTTTCGGGTGTGGAGTTTGATGAGCTCTTTATAGATTTTGGATACTAGCCCTTTGTCCGATGTGTCATTTGCAAATATCTTTTCCCATTCCGTTGGTTGCCTTTTAGTTTTGTTGGTTGTTTCCTTTGCTGTGCAGAAGCTTTTTATCTTCATAAGGTCCCAGTAATTCACTTTTGCTTTTAATTCCCTTGCCTTTGGGGATGTGCCGAGTAAGAGATTGCTACGGCTGAGGTCAGAGAGGTATTTTCCTGCTTTCTCCTCTAAGGTTTTGATGGTTTCCTGTCTCACATTCAGGTCCTTTATCCATTTTGAGTTTATTTTTGTGAATGGTGTGAGAAAGTGGTCTAGTTTCAACCTTCTGCATGTTGCTGTCCAGTTCTCCCAGCACCATTTGTTAAAGAGACTGTCTTTTTTCCATTGGATGTTCTTTCCTGCTTTGTCAAAGATGAGTTGGCCATACGTTTGTGGGTCTAGTTCTGGGGTTTCTATTCTATTCCATTGGTCTATGTGTCTGTTTTTGTGCCAATACCATGCTGTCTTGATGATGACAGCTTTGTAGTAGAGGCTAAAGTCTGGGATTGTGATGCCTCCTGCTTTGGTCTTCTTCTTCAAAATGACTTTGGCTATTCGGGGCCTTTTGTGGTTCCATATGAATTTTAGGATTGCTTGTTCTAGTTTCGAGAAGAATGCTGGTGCAATTTTGATTGGGATTGCATTGAATGTGTAGATAGCTTTGGGTAGTATTGACATTTTGACAATATTTATTCTTCCAATCCATGAGCAGGGAATGTCTTTCCATTTCTTTATGTCTTCTTCAATTACCTGCATAAGCTTTCGATAGTTTTCAGCATACAGATCTTTTACATCTTTGGTTAGATTTATTCCTAGGTATTTCATGCTTCTTGGTGCAATTGTGAATGGGATCAGTTTCTTCATTTGTCTTTCTGTTGCTTCATTGTTAGTGTATAAGAATGCAACTGATTTCTGCACATTGATTTTGTATCCTGCAACTTTGCTGAATTCATGTATCAGTTCTAGCAGACTTTTGGTGGAGTCTATCGGATTTTCCATGTATAATATCATGTCATCTGCAAAAAGCGAAAGCTTGACTTCATCTTTGCCAATTTTGATGCCTTTGATTTCCTTTTGTTGTCTGATTGCTGATGCTAGAACTTCCAGCACTATATTAAACAACTGCGGTGAGAGTGGGCATCCCTGTCGTGTTCCTGATCTCAGGGAAAAAGCTCTCAGTTTTTCCCCGTTGAGGATGATGTTAGCTGTGGGCTTTTCATAAATGGCCTTTATGATCTTTAAGTATGTTCCTTCTATCCCGACTTTCTCAAGGGTTTTTATTAAGAAAGGGTGCTGGATTTTGTCAAAGGCCTTTTCTGCATCGATTGACAGGATCATATGGTTCTTCTCTTTTTTTTTGTTAATGTGATGTATCACGTTGATCGATTTGCGAATGTTGAACCAGCCCTGCATCCCAGGAATGAATCCCACTTGATCATGGTGAATAATTCTTTTTATATGCTGTTGAATTCGATTTGCTAGTATCTTATTAAGAATTTTTGCATCCATATTCATCAGGGATATTGGCCTGTAGTTCTCTTTTTTTACTGGGTCTCTGTCTGGTTTAGGAATCAAAGTAATACTGGCTTCATAGAATGAGTCTGGAAGTTTTCCTTCCCTTTCTATTTCTTGGAATAGCTTGAGAAGGATAGGTATTATCTCTGCTTTAAATGTCTGGTAGAACTCCCCTGGGAAGCCATCTGGTCCTGGACTCTTATTTGTTGGGAGATCTTTGATAACCGATTCAATTTCTTCGCTGGTTATGGGTCTGTTCAAGCTTTCTATTTCCTCCTGATTGAGTTTTGGAAGAGTGTGGGTGTTTAGAAATCTGTCCATTTCTTCCAGGTTGTCCAATTTGCTGGCATATAATTTTTCATAGTATTCCCTGATAATTGTTTGTATCTCTGAGGGATTGGTTGTAATCATTCCATTTTCATTCATGATTTTATCTATTTGGGTCATCTCCCTTTTCTTTTTGAGAAGCCTGGCTAGAGGTTTGTCAATTTTGTTTATTTTTTCAAAAAACCAACTCTTGGTTTCGTTGATCTGCTCTACAGTTTTTTTAGATTCTATATTGTTTATTTCTGCTCTGATCTTTATTATTTCTCTTCTTCTGCTGGGTTTAGGCTGCCTTTGCTGTTCTGCTTCTATTTCCTTTAGGTGTGCTGTTAGGTTTTGTATTTGGGATTTTTCTTGTTTCTTGAGATAGGCCTGGATTGCAATGTATTTTCCTCTCAGGACTGCCTTCGCTGCATCCCAAAGCGTTTGGATTGTTGTATTTTCATTTTCGTTTGTTTCCATATATTTTTTAATTTCTTCTCTAATTGCCTGGTTGACCCACTCATTCGTTAGTAGGGTGTTCTTTAACCTCCATGCTTTTGGAGGTTTTCCAGACTTTTTCCTGTGGTTGATTTCAAGCTTCATAGCATTGTGGTCTGAAAGTATGCATGGTATAATTTCAATTCTTGTAAACTTATGAAGGGCTGTTTTGTGACCCAGTATATGATCTATCTTGGAGAATGTTCCATGTGCACTCGAGAAGAAAGTATATTCTGTTGCTTTGGGATGCAGAGTTCTAAATATATCCGTCAAGTCCATCTGATCCAATGTATCATTCAGGGCCCTTGTTTCTTTATTGACCGTGTGTCTAGATGATCTATCCATTTCTGTAAGTGGGGTGTTAAAGTCCCCTGCAATGACCACATTCTTATCAATAAGGTTGCTTATGTTTATGAGTAATTGTTTTATATATCTGGGGGCTCGGGTATTTGGCGCATAGACATTTATAATAGTTAGCTCTTCCTGGTGGATAGACCCTGTGATTATTATATAATGCCCTTCTTCATCTCTTGTTACAGCCTTTAATTTAAAGTCTAGTTTGTCTGATATAAGTATGGCTACTCCAGCTTTCTTTTGGCTTCCAGGAGCATGATAGATAGTTCTCCATCCCCTCACTCTCAATCTAAAGGTGTCCTCAGATCTAAAATGAGTCTCTTGTAGACAGCAAATAGATGGGTCTTGTTTTTTTATCCATTCTGATACCCTATGTCTTTTAGTTGGCGCATTTAATCCATTTACATTCAGTGTTATTATAGAAAGATATGGGTTTAGAGTCATTGTGATGTCTGTATGTTTTATGCTTGTAGTGATGTCTCTGGTACTTTGTCTCACAGGATCCCCCTTAGGATCTCTTGTAGGGCTGGTTTCGTGGTGACAAATTCCTTCAGTTTTTGTTTGTTTGGGAAGACCTTTATCTCTCCTTCTATTCTAAATGACAGACTTGCTGGATAAAGGATTCTCGGCTGCATATTTTTTCTGTTTAGCACACTGTAGATATCGTGCCAAGCCTTTCTGGCCTGCCAAGTTTCAAAGGAGAGATCAGTCACGAGTCTTATAGGTCTCCCTTTATATGTGAGGGCACGTTTATCCCTTGCTGCTTTCAGAATTTTCTCTTTATCCTTGTATTTTGCCAGTTTCACTATGATATGTCGTGCAGAAGATCGATTCAAGTTACGTCTGAAGGGAGTTCTCTGTGCCTCTTGGATTTCAATGCCTTTTTCCTTCCCCAGTTCAGGGAAGTTCTCAGCTATAATTTGTTCAAGTACCCCTTCAGCACCTTTCCCTCTCTCTTCCTCCTCTGGGATACCAATTATGCGTATATTATTTCTTTTTAGTGTATCACTTAGTTCTCTAATTTTCCCCTCATACTCCTGGATTTTTTTATCTCTCTTTCTTTCAGCTTCCTCTTTCTCCATAACTTTATCTTCTAGTTCACCTATTCTCTCCTCTGCCTCTTCAAGCCGAGCCTTTGTGGTTTCCATTTTGTTTTGCATTTCGTTTAAAGCGTTTTTCAGCTCCTCGTGACTGGTCCTTAGTCCCTTGATCTCTGTGGCAAGAGATTCTCTGCTGTCCTGTATACTGTTTTCAAGCCCAGCAATTAATTTTATGACTATTATTCTAAATTCACTTTCTGTTATATTATTTAAATCCTTTTTGATCAGTTCATTAGCTGTTGTTATTTCCTGGAGATACTTCTGAGGGGAATTCTTCCGTTTGGTCATTTTGGATAGTCCCTGGAGTGCTGAGGACCTGCAAGGCACTTCCCCTGTGCTGTGGTGTATAACTGGAGTTGGTGGGCGGGGCCGCAGTCTGACCTGATGTCTGCCCCCAGCCCACCGCTGGGGCCACAGTCAGACTGGTGTGTGCCTTCTCTTCCCCTCTCCTAGGGGCGGGATTCACTGTGGGGTGGCGTGGCCTGTCTGGGCTACTTGCACACTGCCAGGCTTGTGGTGCTGGGGATCTGGCGTATTAGCTGGGGTGGGTAGGCAAGGTGCACGGGGGCAGGAGGGGCAGGCTTAGCTCGCTTCTCCTTAGGTGATCCACTTCAGGAGGGGCCCTGTGGCAGCGGGAGGGAGTCAGATCCTCTGCCGGAGGTTTGGCTCCGCAGATGCACAGAGTTTGGTGTTTGCGCTGCGCAAGCAAGTTCCCTGGCAGGAACTGGTTCCCTTTGGGATTTTGGCTGGGGGATGGGCGGGGGAGATGGCGCTGGCGAGCGCCTTTGTTCCCCGCCAAGCTGAGCTCTGCCGTCCCTCCGGGGGCTCAGCAGCTCTCCCTCCCTTTGTCCTCCAGCCTTCCCGCTTTCTGAGCAGAGCTTTTTAACTTATGACCTCCCAGACGCTAAGTCGCGCTTGCTGTCGGAACACAGTCTGTCCGGCCCCTCCGCTTTTGCCAGCCAGACTCGGGGGCTCCGCTTGGCCGGCGAGCCGCCCCTCCGCCCCGGCTCCCTCCCGCCAGTCCGTGGAGCGCGCACCGCCTCGCCGCCCTTCCTACCCTCTTCCGTGGGCCTCTCGTCTGTGCTTGGCTCCGGAGACTCCGTTCTGCTAATCCTCTGGCAGTTTTCTGGGTTCTTTAGGCAGGTGTAGGTGGAATCTAAGTGGTAGTCATTTTAAATGTAAGTGGTTGAAATATACCAATTAAAATACAGAGGAAAAGTGGATTAGGGAAAAAAAAAAACTATGTCAACTACATGTTTCCTACAAGAAATCTATTTATTGGGGCGCCTGGATGGCGCAGTCGGTTAAGCGTCCGACTTCAGCCAGGTCACGATCTCGCGGTCCGTGAGTTCGAGCCCCGCGTCAGGCTCTGGGCTGATGGCTCGGAGCCTGGAGCCTGTTTCCGATTCTGTGTCTCCCTCTCTCTCTGCCCCTCCCCCGTTCATGCTCTGTCTCTCTCTGTCCCAAAAATAAATAAAAAACGTTGAAAAAAAATTTTTTTTAAAGAAATCTATTTATTATTTATTTTTTTAAGCTTGAATATAGTTGATACACAATATTACATTAATTTCAGGTGTACAACTTAGTGATTTGACAAGTTTATATGTTATTCTGTGTTCACCATGAGTATAGCTACCATCTGTTGCATTATATCACAATTACAGTATCATTGACTATATAAGTATGGCTATTCCGGCTTTCTTTTGTTGACCATTAGCATGATAGATTGTTCTCCATCCCCTTATTTTTAATCTGAAGATGTCTTTAGGTATAAAGTGGGTCTCTTGTAAATAGCATAGAGATGGATCTTGTTTTCTTATCCATTCTGTTACCCTGTGTCTTTGATTGGAGCATTTAGTCCATTGACATTTAGAGTGAGTACTGAAAGATATGAATTTATTGCCATTATGATGTTTGTAGAGTTGGAGTTTCTGGTGGTGTTCTCTGGTCCTTTCTAATCTTTGTTGCTTTATATATATATATATATATATATATATATATATATATATATACATACACACACACACATGTATATACATGTGTATACATATGTATATATATGTATGTATATATACATATGTATATATATATGTATGTATGTATATATGTATATGTGTATATATATATTATATATATATTCATCTTTTCTCCCCTCAGAGAGTCCCCCTTAAAATTTCTTGCAGGGCTGGTTTAGTGGTCACGAACTCTTTTAATTTTTGTTTGTCTGGGAAAGTTTTTATCTCTCCTTCTATTTTGAGTGACAGCCTTGCTGGATAAAGAATTCTTGGCTGCATATTTTTCTTATTCAGCACACTGAATATATCCTGCCACTCCTTTCTGGCCTGCCAAGTTTCTGTGGATAAGTCTGCTGCAAACCTGATCTGTCTTCCCTTGTAGGTTAAACCTTCCCTTGAAGGTTCCCTTCCCCTTTTTTTCCCTTGCTGCTTTCATGATTCTCTCGTTGCCTGAGTATTTTGTGAATTTGACTATGATATGCCTTGATGATGGTCGGTTTTTGTTGAATCTAATGGGGGTCCTCTGTGCTTCCTGGATTTTGATGTGTGTCTTTCCTCAGGTTAGGAAAGTTTTCTGCTATGATTTGCTCACGTAAACCTTCTACCCCTATTTCTCTCTCTTTCTCTTCTGGGACCCCTATGATTCTGATGTTATTCCTTTTTAATGAGTCACTGATTTCTCTAATTCTTAAATCATGCTCTTTTGCCTTAATCTCCCTTTTTTTTTTCTGCTTCATTATTCTCTATAAGTTTGTCCTCTATATTGCTGATTCTCTGTTCTGCCTCACCCATCTTTACTGCCACGGCATCCATCCATGATTGCAGCTCAGTTATAACATTTTTTATTTCATCCTGACTAGTTTTTACTTTTTTTTTTTTTTATCTCTGCAGAAAGGGATTCTAATCTATTTTCGACTCCAACTAGTATTCTTATTACCATGATTCTAAATTCTGGTTCAGACATCTTGCTTGTATCTGTGTTGGTTAAATCCCTGGCTGTGGTTTCTTCATGCTCTTTCTTTCAGGGTGAATTCCTTCGTTTTGTCGTTTTGAAGGGAGAAAAGGAATTAATGAGGTAGAAAAATTAAAATTAAAAAACATAGGGGCGCCTGGGTGGCTTGGTTGGTTAAGCGTCCGACTTCGGCTCAGGTCATGATCTCGCGGTCCGTGAGTTCAAGCCCCGCGTCGGGCTCTGTGCTGACAGCTCAGAGCCTGGAGCCTGTTTCAAATTCTGTGTCTCCCTCTCTCTCTGCTCTTCCCCTGTTCATGCTCTGTCTCTCTCTGTCTCAAAAATAAATAAACATCAAAAAAAATTAAAAAAAAATTAAAAAACATAAAATTAAAAAAATATTAAATTTAAAAATACACACACACAAAAATACCGAACAAATGATGCTAAATCCTAGGTGTGGTTTGGTCTGGGTGTTGAAAGTGGCTTGACACATTAGAGAAAAAAAGGTGGGGGAGGGGGGAAGAAAAATCGTTTGAGAATTTGGAAAAATGAATACAGTGAAGTAGACTAAAGTGAGGTGATGGGAGTAAAATAGAATTTGAAAAAATTTACACAGAAGTAACGAATATAGTAGAAAAAAAGAAAAATAGTTTCAATAAAAATTAAAAATAAAAATGAATTTTTTCTTTTTCTGTATTCAAGAAAAAGAAAAGAAACGAAAAAGAGTAAAAAGAGAAAAAAAAGGAAATCGTTTGAAAATTTGAAAAAGTGAATACACTGTAGTAGACTAAAATAAAATGATAGAAGTAAAACTGAATTTTAAAAAATTTACATAAAAGCAAAAAATATAGTAAAAAATAAAGAAAAATATTTTAACAGATTGAAAGTGGAAATGAAGTTTTTCTCTCTCTGCATTCAAGAAAAAGAAAAGAAACAAAAAAGAAAAAGAAAAAAACAAAATTGTTTGAAAATTTGAAAAAGTGAATACACTGAAGTAGAATAAAATAAAATGATGGAAGTAAAATAGAATTTGAAAAATTTACACAAAAGTAAAAAATATAGTAAAAAAAATTAAAATATTTTTAATAAAAATTGAAAATAAAAATGAATTTTTTTCTCTTTCTTTTCTGTATTAAAGAAAAAGAAAAGAAGTGAAAAAGAAAAAAGGAAAGAAAATTGAATAGATGGACCTAACAGATTGAAATAGGACTGAAATTACTTCGTTTTCCCCTAGAAGTTAGACTGTGAAGCACTTTATAGTCCATAAACTAAGTAGGCAGTGAGACTTGTGTTCTTGAAGAATAAGGTTGGCCGAGTTGTGCCGGGCTCAGTGTAATGGCTCCGTTTTCCATTAGATGGCGCTGCTAGCCTACTGGAGTAGAGTATTGTGGTGCTCGTAGGTGTGTATGCACATGCGCGGGAGCAGTGAAAATGGCGCCACCGAGCTCCCCAGTCTCTAGTATCGGAAGTCTCTTCTCCCCGATCAGCAATCGCGTACCCATCCTCTGTCTTCAACTTTTGTCCACTCCCTGCTTTTTCACTGTCTGTGACCAGGCCCCAGGCAGTACCTCTCTCCCGAGTGTTGTCTCAGATGTGGCTGTTTTCCCTGGCCCCTTACTTCTAAAGGACTGTGGCTTTGACCTGTTCCGCCCCTCTGCTGGAGGGTCTCACCAAGCAATGGCTGAAAAATGGCTGAATGTCGGCTGCACCCAGGAACACTTGCTGGACCCTGCTGCTGCCGGTGCCCTGAGACTGTGGCCAGGTGCCTGCCTGCCCCAGAAAAAAGTTCGCGAGATAGTGTAGCAGCAGCGTTTCAGGGATTATGGAAAATCACAACACACATCTGGCACCAGGCTTCACCCTTAACGACCTTGTTCCAGCACCAGCGAGTGTGGCTGTTTTCTGGGGTCTGCCGGGACCAGGTGGCTTCAACAGTCTCTACCAAATGCCCTTCCAGCAGTGGAACCGCTTTTCTCCATGTGGCCCAAAAACCTCCTGGACCCTACTCTGCTCCTGGGGATTTGTCCTTCCCACCAGAGCACTGCCAGGTATCGAGCTGTGGATTTGCAGCCTTTGTGCTCCCCTTGTTTAGGTCTTAATGTAATTTAAACCCTCTCCTTTCTCCTTTCTCCTTTCTCCTTTCTCCTTTCTCCTTTCTCCTTTCT
>NW_026057577.1:13705663-13734987 GCF_023721935.1 Panthera uncia | reverse complement strand
TTTCTCCTTTCTCCTTTCTCCTTTCTCCTTTCTCCTTTCTCCTTTCTTCTTTCTCCTTTCTCCTTTCTCCCTTTTTAGTTTAGTCCCTGTGGCTGTTTCCAATTTTCCACTTTCTCTCTAGCTGCTTTTGGGGATGGGTACTTTTCCCGTATTGTCCCTCCCTCCCCAGTCTCTGTCCTCTCTCTGCCTACAGAAGCAGTTCCCTACCCTCCACAGCTTCTCCCTCCCCATATTCAAGTCTATGTGCTGCATACCTGCTGAATTCTGTGGTTCGGGTTGTGCAGATTGTTGTGTTAATCCTCCAATCAGTTTTCTAGGTGTGCAGGATGGTTTAGTGTTGGTCTGGCTGTATTTCATGGATGTGAGACACACAAATAACTTCCATGCTGTTCTGCCATTGGCTCCTCCCCTGAAATCTTAATTAAGAAGCCCTTTTCCACCTGCTTTCTTAAGTTCTACTTTACTGTACATAGATTTCAGGTCTGCTTACATTTATTTTTTCCTTGAGCATTTGGCCCCAAAATGGAATTTTCCACATACACTTTATCTCATGACCTTTGTTTATGCTGCTTCCTCTAAATGTGATGCTTTTTACTTAGATGTTTCACTTCCATGCTGCGTTTAGCTCATTTTTCCGATGGTACTGCTTCAGAAGGCCTTCCATGCTCTAGTGTTTAAAATCTTTGCTTTCTCTCCACCACTTCCTATGTCCTTTTCCTACTGCATTTTTTCCCCCTTAGCTATAAGCCATCTGATGTTCCTAGATTTTACTTTTTTGTTTCCAAAGTGCCTTTATCTCCTAAAACCAAACTCCATGAGGTGGACCTTTCTTTGCCTTTCTTTCTTTTCTTTCTTTCTCTCTCTCTCTTTCTTTTTCTCCTTTCTTCCTCCCTTCCTTCCTTTCTTTCTCTTTCTTTTTCTCTCCTTCTTTCTCTCTCTCTTTATTTCTCTTCTTTCTTTCTTTCTTTCTTTCTTTCTTTCTTTCTTTCTTTCTCTTTGTCTTTCTTGAGAGAACATGTGCACACAAGTGGCAAAGGGGAAGAGGGAGACGGAGACAGAATCCCAAGCATGTTCTGTGCCCAGCATGGAGCCCAACATGGGGCTCAATCTCATGACCGTGGGATCATGACCTGAGCTGAAATCAAGGGTCACACGCTTAACCTAGGTGCCCCATCCATGAGGTGGATTAAAAAAATTTTTTTTTAATAGTATATATCCAGGGCTTAGAATAGTGCTTGGTACAGAGTAGGTCTTGACAAATTTGTATTGCATGTTTGAGGGAAAAATGGATATGTTGTTAAATGCCATGTCCTCAGTGCCTAAAACAGTTCCCAGAAGAATGGGAGCTGAAAAAATACTTGTTGAATGAGTGAAAGTAACACATTATTAGGTGAGTTGTGGACTCAAATTCCAGTAAACTCCAGTGAGCTAGGATTCTTTTTACTTGGGCCTCAGACAGGCTCAGATCAAATAGGCCTTAAGATCTGCTGGAATATTACTTGGTGATCAAAATGAATGAAATCTTGCCATTTGCAACATGATGGAACTAGCATGTATTATGCTAAGAGAAATAAGTCAGTCAGAAAAGATAACTATCATATGATTTCACTCATACGTGGAATTTAAGAAACAAAACAGGAGAGGGAAAGGAACACATAAGATAAAAACATGGAGGGAAGCAAACTGTAAGAAATGCTTAAATACGGAGAACAAACAGGGTTGCTGGAGGGGAGTTGGGTGGGGAGGTGGGCTAAATGGGTGGTAGGAATTAAGGAGGGCACTTTTGGGATGAGCCCTGGGTATTTTATGTAAGTGATCAGTCACTAAATTTTACCCCTGAAGTCATTATAACACTGTATGTTAACTAACTTGGATTTAAATACAATTAAAAATTAATTATTTAAAAAATAAAAGAACTGCCCTATGTTTTCCCCAGTGCCCTACCAGTGCTGTGTTGGAGCCAGTTTGTACCAATTCTGGAGAGACCTTCATTTAATACTTAGGAATTATGCTAGCTAGCTGTTAAGCTTGAAACTTGGCCATGATGGGAGTATTTATAGCACAGTATTTATACTCTCCATCCTCCCATGCTCCCTTCTCACTATGGGCTTGGAGAGCTGGTCTTTTACTGGCACATCCGTGCTTACGAAGGAAATGGGAAATTTATTTTTTTCCCTTGGGAGTTTGCAACTGGGAGCATACATTTTTTTTTTTTTACCTGGTGAACTTAAAATGCACACACGCATGCACATGCGTGCAGATTTCCAATACCTGGGTTCTATTCCAGACCTACTGGCAAAAGCAGTGATATATTCATTGCCCATTGCTGCTGTAACAAATCAACATAAACTTAATGGTTTAAAACAACATAAACTTATTCTTCTATAGTTGTGAAGGTCAAAAGTCTAAAAATAAGGTGTCAGTGTCAGCAGAGCTCTGTTCCTACTGGAGGTTCTAGAGAGAATGTATTTCCTTGCTTTTGAATGCTTTTTCAGCATTGACAGGCCACCTCCACTCCTTGGCTCCTGATCCTTCCTTCACTCCATCCTCTTCCTCCTATTACCACATCTCTTACTACTGACTCTGAATGTCCCACCTACATCTTACAAGGATCCTGGCGGTTACACTGGGCCCACCTGGGTGTCCAGGTAGTCTCATCTCAAGATCCTTAACATAATCATATTTGCAAAGCCCCTTTGCCAGTTAAGGTAACATATTCATAGGTTTTGGGAATTAAAACATGGTCATCTTGGGACAATTATTCTGTCTACCATAGAGGTTTCAACCTTGACCGAACACTAGAATCTCATGGGGAGCTTAAAAATTCTTATGCCCAGGCTACATCCCAGAACAATTAAATCAGAATTTCTAGACTCAGACACAGTCTTCTCTTAAAAACTCTTCAGGTGATTCTAATGTGCAGTAGTGAAGGTTAAAAAACATGGGCTTAGAGGTGCCTGGATGGGCTGCCAGATACATGTTAAAAAACACCTCCAGAGGTGAAATCTGAAGAACACCCTGATTTAGAACTCCTGCCTTTAAAACTGAGAGGATTTATTAATTTATATTCTGTTTATGTGTTGGCTTAACAACCTAAGCAGACGGTGAGCAGCTTAGGTTCAGGGCCATGTTTTTGCTCATCTCTGTCACCGCAGGACAAGTATTTGTTTAATGCATGAATATATTTTTTTAAAAAAGCAGTCTTATTTATGCATTTCTTTGCCCCGACACTGTCTTCTACAAGATGCATGCATCTTTCCCATGTTCCTGGACCCATACAAATTTATTAGGAGTGCCAAGACGGGATAGAGAAGACTGAATCATTTCAGTGGGAGAACCTTTGCCCTGTTCTCATCTCTCTTGCCTGGTAGCTAACTCATTTTCTTCACACATTTCTCCCTCTGCTGTGGACCACTCAGTGTCTGCCTTTTCCTAGTATATCCTATGGGACTCACAGTCTGTTCATTCAGAGCGAGGATAATTGCATGCCCCCAGAAATATGAGTGATAGAAGTTTAGGAAGATAGCCCCCATCTAGAGGAGGTCATACAAAGTAATGTGTGTCAAGATTTTTAAAATTGACCTGGGCAGCCACTTTTTTTTTTTAAAGGTCTAGGAACTACCCACACACAGATGCATATTATCATGTTTAAAAGGGATATGATTCTATTTTGAGTGGGAGACACTGTCCATCAGCAAGTAGAGAAGACTGGGTGATGTTCCAGAGGGACCTGCTCTTCCCCTGTTCTGGCCACACAGGCCAGTCTTCACTCACTGAATGTTCCAGACAAGGTCAAGTGCCCTTCGGCCCAAGAGCCTTTGGTTGAGCTGGCTTCCTTTTCCTCTTGAATGTACTTCTTCAAGATGTCTACTAGGCTAACTCTCTTGCCAAGTTCAAGTTTCCTCCGGGAGGTTACCTTCACTATACTCCTGTTCACCTTGCCCTGGTCTACTTGTCTCTTTTTTTTCTAAGGTACTGACCACAGTCTAGTAACATTTAAGCTGGATGTTCATTTTTTAATTGCTTTGCTTCCACTTTCTAGAATGTAAGCTCTGAAAAGGTGGGGATCTTAATCTGTTTTGTTCACCAACGTACCTCCAGCCCTTGAACAGTTCCTGGCACTTTGTTGGTGCTCAGTAAATAGATGTTGGATGAATGAGTGAATAAATGAGAGAAAAGGATTCCAATAGTAAATGGAGAAATGAGAGAAGCCTAGAGCATGGTACGGAAGAGATACAAGGCAATGTCCAGCATCTGTAGGAAGAGAGAAAATTTACATCCAGGCCAGTGTGAGAGGAGATAAAGAGAAGTCAGCAATGAGGAAGGAGGTTGGGATGTCAATGCGGTTTTGATTAAGGTTAAAAGGCAGGAATTATGGTCCAATGGAAGAGACTTATTACTCCTGAGGATTCCAAAAAAAGGCTAAAGATGGTAATTTAACTTAGGAATTGAAGGGGGAGGTGTATAGGTACTAATCATTTATAAGCTAAAAGTTCAGGGCTTTGGAAATAGGGTAGAGAGGACAAAAGGGCATTTAAAGAGACTGCCTACAAGCAGTGCCTGGAAAGAATTGTGCTTAATATATTTATACCTGAGCTGTCACCAAAAATGGTAATGGTGCGATTGAGTGCTTTAATTAAATCTGAGCTGTGCTGACCATACACTGCAAAAGTGTAAGTGTTGTGGTGCTTCAGTGGGATGTGATCTGGGTGAAATTCCCTCACTCTGGCTGCTCAGCTGTCTTGTCACCCACTCAGCTCCTGGGTGATGATGCAGGAGGCGGTATAGGGGGAATAGCTTTAGGGATTTTAGAAACAGGGGAGCAGGGATGCCTGGGTGGTTCAGTTGGTTAAGCATCTGAGTCTTGATTTCAGCTCAGGTCCTGATCTCATGGTTTGTGAGATTAAGCCTTGCATTGGACTCTGCACTCACAGCGTGGAGCCTGCTTGGGATCCTCTCTCTCTCCCTCTTTCTGCCGCTCTCCTGCTTGCTCTCTCTCTCTCAAAATAAATAAATGAACTTAAAAAAAAAAACCCCGTGATTTAAAAAAAAAAAAAGAAACAGGAGAGCAAGTCAAAGTCAAGAGTATGCAGTAGTACAGGTAGGCATATACACGTACCTTTGCACACATGCCTGCACATTCCTATAATGGCCAATCAGGACCAGTAGCAACCATATTTTACACTATTCCTGTTTGCCTTGTGGTACTTAGGAGTGGTAAGAAAGCCCTCAAAATTGATAACATTGATGTTGGGGATGGCTGGTAGCACACAGAGAATTTTTTGCAAAGGATTCAAGGAATGTGGATTTGAAAGGTTGCTGCTATAGTTCCCTGCTCCACCCTGCCTTGTACTGGAAATAAGCAGGCAAATGGACCCCAGGACTATTAGGTAATAGCACCCGATGGACAGCTTAGACATCGGTGCTATATGTCTTCCCAAGGGGAGAAATTTCTTTAAAATCTGCCCACCACTATTGGATCCTACATGTACATGAGCAACAGTTGTCTTTTTTTTTTTTTTTTTTTTCCTTTGCTAGTCTGGGCTAATCATGTGTTTCTGGTAAGCCAAACAGTTCCACCCCTGTCCCAGGACTGGTGATCTGGAAGGAGTAGAGGGTGAGAGGGCTGGAGGGTTAAGGTGAAATAGCACTGGTATATACTTACAGCTTTCTCCTTAAGTTTATTCCTCAGATGAGTCCTTCTGAAATGGCTCTTACAAATAAGCAAATGGCCACGAAGACTACTGTGCAAAGTCTTTTAAACTTACGACACCCCTTTCTCCTTGATCCCTGAATCTCACCGAGGAACTTTCATCTCCAGCCTTGTCCCAATTTTGTTTGGCTTTGATTGCTGACATCATGGATATGTTGTTATTTTCTGTAAGCTCTGCAAGTAGGTCTTAAATAAGCTAATTAGCATTGAGGTTAATTAATAGGGAGGAGATTGGCTTCATGATAAAAAGGACAGATATGTATACCATGTCATTACACATCGAAGGCTGGAAACTGAAAGAGGAAAGTATAGAATGCTGGGCTTTAGGATTAATGAGGCTAGGCTCTGTTTATGTACTTATTGAGAAGTGTAATACTTACCTGATGTGAAGAACATTCTGGAAACAGCTAAAATCCTCTTCATTAGCAAGATACTATGGGAAGCTTTTCTCTGCTAAGTTATTTCCTCTTTAGTGCTATGGAGAGATAGGATTTTAAAAGCTGGAAGACAGAACACCATGCTCTCCCTGGCCCCAGGACGTATACAAAGGGATAAAAAGAGACCAACCTAGACAGCATCAGTGGATTAGCCCTGTGGGTATGCACTGTACTAAAAAACAGCAGAGAAATATTGGCTTTGTTGGAACAAAAATACATGGAACTTGTAATGTCAGTCATGGCTCAGTTTCCAAATGGAAATCACTATATTTTTTTGCTTCCTAAATGAAAATTATGACAGAAAAATGACTCCATAGTCTGGATATCATACTGATATTTCTAAACAGTGAACCCAGACCAGTATGCGTAGAACACAGACTGGTTTGTAATTTCATTCTCGCCCCGACAGGGAACCGAAAGGACACGTGCTCTCCCATTCCTTAGGTCACCAGGCTTCTGTTGTCAACGCTTAATATAAACAACAAGCAATTTTACTACTTTTATTGAGTTCCCTAGGAGCTTCCATTATTGAGTACATTAAGCAGTCTGTTCACAAAAAACATTATGATGGAGGAAATTGAAGAGCAAAGACCAAAAGGTACCCTCAGATCCAAAGTATTAAGACAGATTTAAAGTATGAAAAAAAAAATCCGGAAGTGGAAGCAGGAAGTATAGCAAAGAAAGGGTGTTGCAGGAATTTCAGAGAAGTTGTTACACTTCTCGGGCAATTTTATTTTATTTTTTATTTGAATTACTTTTATTTTCTTTTATTAAAAAAATGTTTATTTTGAGAGAGAGAGAGCAAGTGAGAGAGAGTGGAGGAAGGTCAGAGAGAGGGAGAGGGAGAATCCCAAGCAGGCTCCACACTCGAATTCAGTTCAGAATTCAATGTGGGGCTTGAACTCATGAACCGTGAGATCATGACCTGAGCCGAAATTAAGAATTGGACACTTAACCAACTGAACTACCCAGGCGCCCCTTATTTTTTATTTTGTTTTATCTTATTTTATCTTATTTTATTTTATTTTATCTTATTTTATTTTATTTTATTTTATTTTATTTTATTTTATTATCTCATCTCATCTCATCTCATCTCGTCTCATCTCATCTTATCTCATTATCTTATCTCATTTCTTTACCAAAACCTCATCTATTACATTTTGACTCACCAAACTTAAAAATTTTTAAATAATAATTCTAGGCCCCAATCTAGACCATGAACCTACTATCAATTTAAAAAATTTTCTGGTCTTCCTAAAAGAAGTGTGGTGTTGTGGGCTGATAGATCAATACCATAGATCAAACCTATTGCCTGGTACACATAACACACATCTTGACCTGGTAACATAAAATCATTCTGGTAACCTAAGAGTCTCTGTGCAGCACCTGCAGAAAGTCGTCGGACATAGTGCCAAGAGGTGCACCAGGACGTGTCACTCCGGGGGACAACTAGGCCTCTGCGGTGGTGGCCTTGGGAAGTTTTATTTTCAGCAGACTTGAAAAGGTAGAAAATGGTAGCTGTGGATCTGGTCCCAGAGTATCCAAGGTAACACTGGCCAGGAAGACGGCTGGGGGAAAGATGCACACAGTGTGGGAAAAGGATTCAGGAGCCAAAAATAGATTTGGTTTTTCTGTTTTGTCTAATTTCTAGGCAGAAACTTCTTTTGTGTGTGTGCCTGAGAAGAGATGAACATACATTCCCTCCTACCAGGCTGAACGTTTGGCCAGAAAACACAACTCACCCGTTGGCGGCTGACAATCTAGGTACCCTTAGCCAACCCATGTCTTGATAGTACAGTGTGTGGGGACACCTGGCTGCCCAATGCTGCATCTCGACGCTTGGAATAGTGAAGTTAAGACTGTTGACCTTCTTAAAGAACGGTTTTGCGAAGGCAAGAAATGCTCTCTGCTTGTGTTCACAGACTGCTTAGTTTTAAGTTGCTCTCAAGGGCAGTGTTTGAGGCTTCCCACCATCTCTGATGGCAGCTGTAAAGACATTTGCAGTTTTATTGTACTTTCTTACTTTTTTTCTTTTTCTTTTTTCTTTCCCTTTGGCTAGTCTTTCAGTTCAGGACATTTATCAGGGCCCATTACCTGCTATTTACATTGGCTTGTTACTTAAGCCTCCTTGGGCCTTGAAAATGTGAAGTCTTGAGAAGAAACGAATCATAGATTTTTAGGGCTGGAAAGAGACCACGACGGTCAACATTTATCATTTTTATTTACTGTAAGGTTCTTAAGACATTTTACAAAGATCATTGCGCCTGTGCTGGTGAATGAAGTGGGGCTAAAAATGAAGAATCTAGCAACCCATGAGTTCCAAATTTGCTTTAGGGTCTAGGTTCCCTACTTTGGGTTTCCACCGTTCAGGACTATTGGCAGAATCCAATCACTTGGGAAAACAAGGAGTAACAACCAATGGGCCTTTTAGGGGCAAGCGTGACAATGTGCCAAAGGTGCCTTTGAGGGGGGTTTCTCTCCTGCAGGCATTAAGTGGGCTGTGCAGTGTGACGGGAGAGTAATGTGCACTATCCGGTCTTTGATACTGAAACATAGGGGAGACCCCATAGCTGTGTCTAGCACCCATAACAGGTGGCTGGTCTTCCCTACACACTTAAAATAGACATGCGCCGTTTCCTGGAGAGACTGGGAGGCAGTTTAATGCTACTGAAACAGGAGGAAATTTCCTTAACTTGTAGCAGCAAAGAAGAAATGCTGGAATATACTTGTACTATGCCCAGATCTGGTACTGAAATTTAGCAGGTGAGAAGAAAGGCTGCATATTACGGAGTTATTTAATGATCTTGCTCAGAAATTGTATCCTATTGTAGACCACCCTGGAAAAGGACTCAGGAGTCTTTCTAACCTAAGGATCTCCTATAGCTAGCTGGGAGGCAAGATAGTGAGGACTCATGTGCATGTACATGTCCTATCTGTCAAATGGGTCGAATGGAACTGGAGTTTGTTTGGACCTGCCATGTGGCAGATGCAGTGCTAGACCCTGGAGATGGAAAAACAGAGAAGACTTAGTTCCTGCCCTGAGAGGGAAAGCCAAAGACAGGCATAGATGGGTATCCTGCTGCTGATGTCATTCTTGTCACCCTTGGCAGAGTAAGTTGTTTTTCAGGCACTCGAGGTAGGTCCCTTTTGCCAAAGGCAGTCATAGCCCCAACCCTCCCTGCCTCAATTTAATTTCCCCTACCAAGGAGGCAGGTAGGGTTGATAACCTTTAGTAGGTGAGTGGAAAGCCCTGTTTTCCAGGATAAACAATGTAATCGGAAGTCTATGGGGATGCTCCTTGTGCACGACTGCTAATGGTATGGTGTGTGACTTGATTATCTGGGAAAGGAGATGGACTGACACATTTTGCATTTCAGGAGATGAAGGGGAAAACAGTTTTTACTTGAGGTGATGAGAGTCTCCTAGGAGGAAAAGGGGGTTGAGACCAGGTCTGTAAGGGCAGACGATGAATCTTTTCTGACACGGCATTCCTGATTTAGCTAATGCATGGGTTCTGGGAGATATAGGGTTCTCAAAGCCTTGGGAACTCAGGCCTGGGGCATTCTTGGCTGAGGTTAACTTGTGAGGAGTGGATTTATGCTCTTATGTGATTCCTTGGATGGCCTGTGGAAAGCCTTGGAGCCTTGCCCTCAACCTCAGCATAGGACATCCCAGATTAATTAGGATCTTTAGGTGAGCACCTTCTTAGCTTCCAAATCTCACTTCCTCAGCTTGCCTGATCCCCTTCTTTGGTAGTACAAGTGTTCCTTCCCCTGGCAGAGTCCAGGCCTTCCTGTCCTTCCCAGTGCATTCCATGATTAGCCATCCCCTCTCTAGCTTGTGGGTTTACCTCTAGCTTCATCTCATTCCACATCCCAACCCCCCTCCTCTTTCAGGTTCTTGAAAACATTAAGTTTCTTCTGCCATGGGTTCTTCTTTTCTTTTTTTTTAATTTTTCTTTTTTTTACATTTTTATTTGTTTTTGAGAGACAGAGAGAGACAGAGCACAAGTTGGGGAAGGGCAGAGAGAGAATGAGATGCAGAATCCGAAGTAGGCTCCAGGCTCTGAGCTGTCAGCACAGACAGAGCCTGATGCGGGGCTCGAACCCACAAACCATGAGGTCATGATCTGAGCTGGAGTCGGATGCTTAACTGACTGAGCCACCCAGGCACCCCAATGCCATGGGTTCTTTGCTTGTGTCATGCTCTCTGCCTGGAAGATCTTTCCTACCTGGGACTATACCACACTGTAAGGGAATACCCTTACGGTTTGAAAAAAATGTGGATTGGAACTCAGCTTAGGTCATTTTCAGTTTATTTGTTATTGATCAAGTAAATGTAGATCAACATTTCATGATGATATGAGTGGTGTCCTCTTTCTCTCATGCAGAAGGGGAACCCAGGGAGTTGAATGACAGAATAGGGCCTCTTTTCGGCTGGATGTAGGAGAGGGCAGCAAACATCAGAATTCAGTCATAAAAAGAATTCCTGATTGTACCAATTATGTGTTTCTGGGCTTATTCACTGTTCACTATGACTGGATATGGCCTCCCAGGCTCTCTCATCTTGATAGCTTCTTATCAAGGTTCAAGGTTAATTGAACCTTTACTTCTTCAGAGAAGTCTCTAGATTGCTCCTTTGCCTTTCCGTCTCAAGCAGTTTATACAGGGGATTCTGTTGCACATCTCAGGACTGCAAGTTTGCTTAGTAGACTCAGATGTGGCCCGTGTCCCTTTGAGTTAGATACAACAGCTGCTCTTGGCTTAAATACTGAGGCCAATTTATTATCTTACATAAGGGATAGATGTGTATGTATGCTGGGGGAGGGGACTTGAAGTTTGCTTAATTCACCTCAACGTTGGCATCAGCCTTTGTCTACCTTTTTTGTTGTGTCATTTTAGTTTTCCTCATGGCTCCCAGATGTCTGCCACAGAACATACACAGTGAAAGAAGAGGAACTGACCCTTGCCACATGTGTCTTTGTATGAGCAGGACCCTATATTTTAGGTGTGATGGTGGCAGTCTTATCTTCTATCTCATGAAGCTGTAGGCATATATGTGGTAATTGTTGCAAAGGTAATGGTGTCATACTTGTTGACATACTCCATTGCAGACTTGGACTTGGGCTCACCATAGGATCTGAGTCATATGGAGGGAGAACACCTAAGTAGAATGAAGACTCTTCCACCCAGGAAGAAGAGAGAAGAGGCTGTCGTGCAGGCCACCCACTGTGTTGGTGACATCCCCAGTCTGCGAGGGTACTTTGTACAAGCTCTTATAGAACTGAATCTTTTCTCCAGGGCATTTCTCTCAATTGGTCATTACATATTTACTAGTGTTACTGCTCAAGTGGTCTCCTTAGCCCATCTAAGTCTTCCCTGAGAATAAACTGGTGATTCTCAGTCCCTGGCACTTTGCACAGAGTCTGGCTCGTAAGAGGCACTCAGTAAATGCATGTAGAATGTACAAACCAATGAGCCACCCTCTTCCTCTGGCTTACCCTTCTGGATGCCTTAAGTCCCTGGGGATCTTGGACCATGATGGGGTGAATCCTTAAGGGAGATCCCGAAATTCTACCTACAGTCAATCCTCCTCATTTGCAGTCTGTCTTTGTGAGTCTGCTTACTTACAAAATGCGTTTGTACCTGCCTTCCCCTGTCAAATTAATAAAGCACTTTTGCAGTCATTTGAAAACATTGCAGAGAGTGACAGAAAATTTGAATTACCTGATCTACACGTTCCCTGCTGAAGTACAGTAAGGTGATGCTCTGTCTTCTTGTTTCAGCTCTCATTCTCCAAGTAAGTGTCATTTTTATGATCTATTTAGTGGCACGTTTTTCACATTTTTTGTGCTCTTTCTTGGTGACTTCACTGTTTAAATGGCCCCTAAGCATAATACTGAAGTACTGTCCAGTGCTTCTTAGTGTAAGTAGGCTAAAATGTGCTTCTAGAGAAATTACATGTATTAGAGAAACGTCATTAGGTATGAGTTATAGTGTTGTTCACAGTGAGTTCAATATTAATGAATCACCAATATATATAAAATAAGGTGTCTTTAAAGAGAAACACACATAAAACAAGGTAATGCTTTGATTGGTTGATGAAAATATTGTGACCAGAAGCTCACAGGAACCTAATACTATATTTCCTATAGGAGCAGAGGTTCAGTATTTGCTAATTCAGTGTTCATGGCAACTTTATAGACCATAACTACTATGAATAATGAGAATCGACTGTACTTTGTTTTCTTTTTTTAATTTTAGTAAAGAGTAAATGAGATAGGACTGTATTAGTATTTGTAGATTATAGAAATATTCATAAAGTTAAATGGTTAACACTAAATCTTTGTAGATACTCTGACAGAAATGATGTATACAGGCATGCTCCTAACATTTTTGGACAAGAGAACAAGTGGTTTTCCTAATCTAATTTTTTCCCATCTCTGCTTTTATCCTACACCATACAGAGCCTTACATGTATGTGTGGACAATTCAAACTCTATGTCCAAGTTCCATTCATACTCCTTGCAAGTATTTGCCCCATGGTGATATTTATGGTCCAGGAGTGAGTATGCTGGTGGCATTGTCAGTACTTGGGAGTTGGGCCAGAGAAAAGGCTTCTGCAAGCCATAGAAGAGAGCTCATGGCCACTTACTGGATCTGATTACTGGGTCTAGAAGGGGCAGGGAGATGCAGACTTTGGGTACTTGAGTCCTCTTTACTTCTCCTGGATCTTTGTCCCAAATGGGAAAGTCACATGCATTTGGACAAAGTAGGACCTTCTGGAGTACTGGGCCCAACATAGGAGACTGAGTTTGCTAAGTCTAAGGTAAGTACTGTGTATGGAGTATGATGTGGCACAAAAAATGGCACAGGGAATTCCTTACAGAGAACCAGTATTTTAACTGAGTTTTGAAAGATGACTAGAGACTTTCCAGGTGTGCCAAGATAAGGCCTGGGTTGGGAGGAGAAAATATTTCAGGAAGTGTGAACAAAATCAAAGAACCAAGTAATGTGATAGAAGTTTCAGTGAACTGTGAGTAATTCAGTAGGGCTCCAGCATTTTATGAGGGGCAGGTGGTGGTCGGGGGCTTAGATAGTGTCAGGGGCTGGGTCATGGAGGGCATTGCTTGCTGCATTGGAGCGTTTCTTCCTTACTTTGCTGGTGCTGGGGAATTTTTGAGTGACACAATCCCATCTCTGTTTTAGTTATAGCAATATACATATTGGCTTGGAGAAGCATGGGGTTGGAAAGAGGACTTGGGAGGTAGTTATAGGTGTATTGTAATTTGTCCCGGTGAAAGATGAAGAAGGGCTGAACCTTGATGATAGCACTGTGGCGTAATGAAAATGTGCAAGAATGATGAAAATATATTTATTATGTAAAAGGAACTGTCTCAGGTGTTTTACAGACATGATTTAATCCTTATATAGCATCGTGAGCAACCGGTGCTATTATTCATCTCTACTTTATAGATGGAGAAGTTTGGGCAAGGAAGGGCTATAAACTGCTTACTATAGACTGAATGTTTCCTCAAAACTCAAAGGTTGAAGACCTAAATCTCCAATGTGATGGTATTTGGGAGGTGATTAGGTGTGCAAAGGTCATGAGAGTGGACCCCCCATGATAAGGAGAAGAGGAGTCCAGAGCGCCCTCTCTCCACCATGTAAGGACACAGCAAGAAGACAGCCATATGGGAGCAGGAAGAGGGCTGTCACTGAGAACCATGCTGGCCCCTGGTGACAGACTTCCAGCCTCTAGAACCGCGAGAAATAAATGTTTCTTGTTAAGGCTTCCAACCTAGAGTAAGTATTTTTGTTATAACAGCTTGAGCTAAGACCCTGCTCAAGGTCGTATTTCTAGCAAGTTTTGGAGTCAAGATTTTAACTAGATATGACTCTAGAGCCTACTTTCATTACCAGCAAGACGAAGTAAAAGTAGAAATGAGACAGAATTTGAGAGGTTAGAGAGAGGTTGAATCTTCAGAACCTGATACAGACTAGATATGAAGGATGAGGAACAGAAGAAGGTGGTTCTAGAGTTGATTCCAGGTGTGACTTGAGAAGATACCAGTGCCCATTTGAAATGGAGAATACAATAAGTGGAGTGATTCCGGGAGAAGAAGCCATGTAGAGTTGGAGGCATTCTGAGTTTGAGGTGAGGATGATGCGTTTGACTGGAGACATTGAGCTGGAAGTTTCTGGGGCCCAGGGAATAGGTCAGTCAGGTGGTGGCCTGTGGCGAAAGGTAAGGGCTTCTCATCTCTGACAAGCAACCTTTAGCTATCAGAGGAATGGAGGAAAAGTGGACACATTTAGCCTTGAAGTGACTTGTTTGCCCAAAAAGTAGCATAGAATGGGCAATAGGACAATAACAATATAAACTGTGAGCTTTATCACGTACCAGCAGTCCAACCACAGTGAGTCGTTTAACCTTTCCAGGTCTCACTTTTTGAATCTGTAAAATGGGGATGATAAAAAACTGCCCCACATAGTATGATCATGAGGATTCATGAGTTCATACTGGAAGCTATTCACAGTAGTGCTTAGTTTATAACGAGGGATAAGCAATGCTTTTATTAATGGGAGATTTTTCTACAAAGACACTAATTCCAAAGCAGAGTCTCTCTCTTCCTGTCTCTGTCCCTTTTTCTCTGCCACAATATGACAATATTTTGGAAGCAAGTCCAACATAATCCAGGTCTCTGGAAAACAGATTCCTTTATGCCATATTGACGTCAAGTAATAACAGGTACACACTACATTCAGGTGCTCATCCAAAAAAGTCGCTTATTTTTTTTTCTATAAATTTCTTCATCTTCCCGAGCCCTGCCCTGCTGAGTGCATGAAATGAAGTAACATTTAATCCAACACACAAATTTTAGTTCTCTTCAAAAACTTAAAGCAGTGATGACTCATCGCCCTCTCAGATAAATGCTAATAAATTCAGACTTTCTTCCTCTTCCTGTTTTGTCTCCAAGATGGAGTCTGGGTTATTAGTGTTGGGGTGGAGCTTGGACACCTTTGAAGTGGCAAGAAGGTGGCCTGAGACCCATTGTGGGGCTTTATCCTTTCCTCTGGGCCTCTGGTTTCTGAGGTCATCCTTCTCTGCCTGGTGTTGCCATTTAATCCTCACGTCTATATGACTGGTGAATTCATGATGGAGTCTGTTGGCCTGATGAAGCACAGGCTTAGTCCTTACTGGCGCTGGCCCACTGCCTGAGCTCTAGTTATGGCTCTTTTAAGCCCCCAGGCTGGCTGACCTGCTCTGAAGCCCTGAACGACAGCGTTGTTTCAGGCCATCACGACAAATCCTGAGATGACCTCCTGAGACGGACGAGCCTTGACTTCTCTCTGCAAGCCCATGGTATAGGAAACTCTCCAGGTCCACGGTGGCTGGAGAGCCCAACCCAGATGCTTTCCCTTGCTAAATGCACTGTCCTGTCACCTCCAATCTAAAGGAACAGGTGGAGTTGGGTGTGTGAGGGTATATGCTCTCTTAGACACAAACAAGAATGTGGCCACAGCTCCAGTCTGCTTTGACTTTTCTCTTCAATTTAATCATAATTTCTTCTCCATGACTTGAGCCTCTAGACTATGTGTTCAGGAAGGCCTTGTCTCCTTTCCCCTTATCTCTAAATCCAAAGAGGATGTAAAGAACAGGCTTTTCATCTCCCCTTTTGTTTTGTGGGACATTCTCCATGTCATATCCATTTCCATAATGGTGTTATGTTTTCTGCTCCTCTTTCCTGGAGCTAAGGGAGAAACGAGAATAACATTGATTTTTCCAGTGATACCAGTGAGGGGAGCCTGTGTTTCTGATTAAAGATGGGTTGTTATAAGCCACCAGAACCCTTGAAGGAAAATAGGATAGCCATAGAACTCTACAAACATGTATGTAATGAAGCTGTTCTAAGTCTTATAAAGTTATTTTAACACACTTTATACCTTAGTACATGTAAGGGATTCTTAGTACACTATCATAAGTGTTACTTCAGCAGATAAAAGGATACTCAATTGTGTCATAAATTGGGCCTCTTTAAAACCAATATGCTAACATAATAAGCATTCATTAAATATTTAATTAGCAGAAATCTAGCCTGCTTTTAAGAATGTGCTTATGTCTCCTATGGGCAGGATAGTAATTAATGCATACTCTTACTAATGTGTTCCTAAAAAAGTTACTCAGCTCTTTGTCCGTAAGATGCCCCAGTTGTTTGTAAAATGGGTATATTAATAATACCTACATCATAGGGTTATTGTGAGGATTTGATTGGAATAGCACCGGCACTTAGTAGGTACTATATTAGCATTTGTTACATACATTATGATTTGGGTAGGCTGAGCCTTAATCTCTTAACCAATGCTTTTCCTTCATTGCTGCAACCATGGGTGTTAAAATTTATCTTTTTTGATGATTACTATTTTTATTCTTTTTTACTATATGTCATTGCAGCTGCTGAACATTTGAGATCACCTATGATACCTGAGGGTGTAAGAGTTTGGAAAACAAAAGTAACTTTCCTCAATGTACAGCTTCATTTCCATTCCTTCACTGTGTTTTAGATGTCTGAGGTCCTATCCATTCTGGTATGCCATGATTCTTTTTACCTCTTTCTTTCTCTCTCTCAAATTCTTTGAACATGAAATAAGTCAGTTAGTACAATGATTTTTAGTCATTTTCCACTCTATTTATATTCAGAATTCTTTCAAATGGTAGAACATAGGATATCATAGCATTTGCTAACCATAGCTACACCCTTAAAGGTTGTATCCAAGATGAGAAAAGCTAGAAGACATGAATGTTGGGTGTTGGAGGAAGGAGAGAGCATTACACCATTTTTTTTGGTTTAAATTTGCCTTTCTGGGATTACTAGGGAGGTGGGCCCCTCCCCCCATTTGTTTGCTCACTATTTGATTATTTTCTTTTCTAAATTCTCTGTTCCTGCCCTTGTCCATTAATCTGTTGGGATTCTTACTGGTTTCCACCTTGATTTACATGAACTCCTCAAAATGATTAAAACTTTCTTGGTCATATTTATGGCAAATATTTGTTTTTACCAGTTCAGATATGAAAAAGTTTTGATATTCCCCATCACGAAATCTGCAGACCATGTGTTTTGAGACTGCTTCTGTTCCTTTAAAGACTGGATGATTTTCTTCTCCCCTCCTTTGGCAGAGTCATTTATATTATTCTAACATTGGTGAATTTTGTTTTTTTAAACGATTTAACTTGTTTATATCCTTGGAGCTTATACTGCTCGCTGATTAAGATATATATATATATATATATATATATATATATATATATATAAGCATATCAAAAGGGAAATTGTTTGCTTACCACTTAATGAGTTCATGGCTGTTTTTTTTAAATCACATTTTCTCTGTACCTGCACTGCCCAACACTGTAGCCTATAGCTGTATGTGACTCTTGAGCACTGGAATATGGCTAGGCCAAATTGAGATGTGTAAAATGCGTACTTTGAGACCTTAGAACAACAGCATAACAGCAGAATGTAAAACATCTTGGGGCCCCTGGGTGGCTCAGTGAGTTAAGCGTCTGTCTTTGGCTCAGGTCATGAGATCACAGTTCATGAGTTCAAGTCCTGCATGGGGCTCTGTGCCGACAGCTCAGAACCTGGAGCCTGCTTCAGATTCTGTGTCTCCTTCTCTCTCTGTCCCTCCCCCGCTCATGCTGTGTCTCTCTCTCTGTCTCTCAAAAATAAAAATAAACATTAAAAAGTAAAACAAAAAAACCCCCAAATCCCACCTCAATACTGTTTTGATACTTATGACATGTAAAAGTGATAATATTTTGGATGTAATAAAATATATATAACATGACATATATTAATGACATGTAAATAATGTAATCTACACTATTAAAATCAACTTCACTTTTACCTTACTGTTTAAGATGTGAGTATTAGAAAAATCTCAATTCTCTATGTAGCTTATATTGCATTTTCATTGGACACCTGCTCCATACCTGAGGGTTTGTTTCTATAGAATTGTGTTTTTTTTTTCCTCATGCCTTTTTCAGATTCAATGATGGTAGCTTTATAATATGTTTTCAGATCTGGTTGAACTAATTTCATTTCTATTCTTTAACATTTTCTTTCCTATTAATATTTATCTGTTTGTTCTTCGAGATAATTTAAGCATTTTTGCCAAATTTCAAGAAAATTAAATCCCTCTGAGTCTTTGATTTAAATCAACATAAAGTCTGTAAAGTTATTTTTAAAGAAGTGATATCTATACAAGGCTAATTCTTTTTTTTTTGTCCAAGAAAATAGCATCTCTCTTTATTTTTCTCTTCTGTGTTTACATCTGTCTAGCAACCTTTGTGTTTTTCTTTATATAAATGATAATGCACATTTGCTCTTTGGATTATTGGTAGGTATCATGTTTTTATTGCTATTGTACATATCATTATGTACAATAATATACATATTATAATAATTGTATAATATTACATATATAATACATATACACATTATAATAATATGTATAATAATAATATGTACTTATTATTCCAGTACATTTTCTAATTGGTTTATGTTAGTTTACAAAGAGTTTGACTTTTAAAAATCAACCTTGTAAGTTTTTTTACTGAGCTTTTGAAAAGTTAATTCTAATAGTTTTTCAGCAGACTCTCTTGAGTTGTTTGCCTTTTCAAATTAAAATGCCATATCACACTAAGCTTCACATCAGCTTCTAGAGTTCCCTCCCAATTTTTAGCTGTAGAAATCTAATTTTTGAAAAAAAGTGGAATGTTTAGGTGTAAAATCCTATTGTTTATTTTAGATGGTGTTTTATCAGAATTTATCAGTAATGTTGGAAATCACAGAGGTGGAATGTTTCTCTACTGTGTCTTTCTTGTTTCCAAGGACTTGATCCAAGGGCTAGGGAAAATGGTATATGATACAGCGACCATAGCTAATAAATTAATAATGTGTGCCTGTGTAAAGACTAGTTCTAAGGAGGGGCACCTGGGTGGCTCATTTGGTTAAGTGTCCGACTTCGGCTCGGGTCATGACCTCGCGGCTCAAGGCTTCGAACCCTGTGTCGGGCTCTGTGTTGACAGTTCAGAGCCTGGAGCCTGCTTTGGATTCTATGTCTCCCTCTCTTTCTGCCCTGCACCCCACTCTTGTGTGCATGCAAAAATAAATAAACATTAAAAAAGAAAGACTAAGGGAGGGAGGCAAACTATAAGAGACTCTTAAATACTGAGAACAAACTGAGGGTTGATGGCGGATGAGGGAGAAGGGAAAGTGGGTGATGGGCATTGAGGAAGGCATCTGTCGGGATGGGCACTGGGTGTTGTATGGAAACCAATTTGACAATAAATTTCATATTAAAAAAAAAAGCTAGTTGTAAGGAAAAATTGTTGACTTCTGATAGTTGCCTTTTGCTGGGCATTTCTGCATTCATCACCCCAGATCGTTACAATGGCTAGCTGAATTATCTTCTCAGTTGGGATTTCACCTTGAAACTCTCAGCCTTTCTCCTGGATCTCTGAGAGCCTGGGACTTAAGTTTAATTCTTGCTACATAATTATAGGAATTCAATTTTTTATTTTATCTTAAACATCTTTCCTTTCTGCTCTCTCCCCATATCTTTTTACTAATGCCTTGAAAAAGCTTTCTCTCTTTTGTGGGTTGCATGAATAACACTTTTATTTCATTCAAAAATAGTAGTTTATTTTTAATAAAAATCTTTGAGCACAACATTGCTGAGGTATTACAATGGTTTTAGTCATCTCTGAATCTACTCATATCCAGAATTATTTCTAATCACAGAAATTGTGAGCTGTTGTATTCCATCATAGTAACTGCAGGAATACAGGGCAAGGCAAGAAATAAAAGGGCCTGAGGGGAGGGCCATGTCCTCAGTAGAAAGGAATGTGGATAATCAGCACCATTAGAGATCAAAACAAATTAATGCCATCTTTCAAAAGATGACACATATTTTTAGATTACCTTCAACCCTTGCCTTAAGGGGGAAAATCAGTTTTCTCTGTTGATGTATTTAAACAAAGTTACATGACTACCCATAACAAAAGGTTTCCTCTCTAGGTAACTTATGGGGCAAAGGGCAGGCTCCAGACTTTCCATGTGTCCATGTGAGCATGTACCAACTTCCCCCACCCCCTGCCCCGCGAGATTTCTATCAGCGCGCTGCCACCTGGCTGGCAGGAGACCCCTTCGTTCACTGGGGTGGATTTTTAGCATCCTTACATGGAGGTCTCCTCCTTGGGTGCTTTTGTTAGCCCCTGCCTGGTACCAAAGGGAGAACATGAATGTGACCTTTGGAAACACGAGATAGCTGTTACATTTTATATACTGTGAGAGTATACTCACGTGTGCCCGCCCAAGCACACATACACAGGTACATGGTGTGATGTGGAATGAAATCTTTAATGAAAAATGTTATATTGACATGGTACAGGTGTGTGTGTGTGTGTGAGCGTGTGTATGAGTGTGTGTGTGTGTGGGGGGGGTGCTGGTGGTGGTGGTAAAGCTATAACATTCCCACCTATTGGGATTTGTATGTAAAGAGAGTTTATTTGTATGTGGGGGGTATGGGACTCTCCTGCCAGGTACTCAGGTTGTTTGGCTTATTTCCTGTGTAATATAATTAGAAAGGCAAACCCCACAGAATTTAAGGTGTTGCACATCTCTTCAGCTTGAGTAAGAAATCACTTGCCACGAGACAAGAATATATTCATTTTTATTCCAAGCAGAGATGGAAAAATATCTTATAAATTTTTAATCTACCAAGTGGCATGTATTATCCTGAGCTATTGTCCCAGGTCAGGTAGCATTTTATACCTGCTTGTCCTCCTTTTGGAAAGGAGACAACTGTGATGCAGAAGACTGAGTCACTCCTTCCCCCAACTCTCAACCTCACTAAATACCCAAATGATGGGTTTTAAATAGGGGGTAAAACTACTGGGGTTTATTCTTATTCATAACCTTTTCTACCAGTAAGTTTCAGTGAAGCAATGTGGATTTTTCTTTCCTCCATCCCAACACTGAACCCAAAATGTATTCGAAACTGGAAAAAAAAAAACACCTCACAGTAAAGAAAGGAATGTATACATATGTATTTTAGGGTATGTTTTAAGATAGAATATATTATATTACTACAGTAGCAAGGTTATGACTACCTCAAAGATATGAAAAATGGAAAGCATTATCAATAATGATCAATTATTAATTTTAAATGATTAATAGTATTTATTAAGATTAAGTATAGTCTTAATAAAATACATCATTTTTTTAATTATTAAATTCTATCACACAAATCAATCTTCACCAATTAAATCCAAATGTTTACAGAATAGAATAAGTGTTTACGGAATAAATTACTAAAAAGTTATATAATATCAAATAGATTGTTAATTTTCTTCTGCCCACTTATTTATGGCCAGGAGTAGGAGATTGAAATATCTTAGGAAATCTTGTAGGTGAGTATGAATATATCTTGCAACCAAAAGGCAAATGAGGATATATAGTACTAGGACTGGATTTGGCTAGGATTGTTTATATAATTCAGGTGTGGAATTTACATATTTTAGGGAGGGTTTGTGTATTTCAGGGAGAATTTATGTATTTCGGGTTTAGAGTATTTAGCCCACTGGATGTGTGTCTGAGCTTAATAGTATGGTAAAAAGAAGATACTCTAAATGGTTGAGTGGCTAAAACTCTCCTAAACCCTGTCCTCTACCAATTTCTCCATTGTGATTTCGTGACTTAGGGTCTAGTGTAGTGCTAATATACTTAGTTATTCAGGCTTTTCCGTCAAGGATTAAGGATATTTTCGGAGGATGGAAAAGGGATTCTCTGGGAACATCACTGAAAGAGGAACCAGGAAGAATGTTTCCAGCCTGAAATGTCTTGTTGAATGATTCTGCCGCTGGCGTTCATTCTGTGAACTGTGATGATCGCAGACGTCAGAGAAAGATGCTTTTGTTATAGTGAAGTGTTCTTAAAACAAGCGTTCTTATAAAATAGCATTTGGCTGTCAAACCCACGATGCAATAAAATGTCTTTAAAATTGTCACTGATTAGAGTTCACCGGGCATCCTGGGTTATGACATCCTTCTCTGAGACAGAAGGTCAGAATTTCAGTGGTGCCAGAAATGACGACCTAATGAAGCGTTAGGTCATGGGAATGGTCTGGTCCACAGTGGGAAGAGGAACCCCCTGACGGCCAAGAGGACCTTTGATGTTTTGCCCCCCGCTGGCTTTGCCTCACCTCTGTTTCTGATCTTAGACCGAATAACCTCCTGACTAACCTAATTGGTGGTCCAGCACCCTCCTCCTGCTGGCTCCCTCCAACTCAAATGAGGAATGGCTGGATAATTAAGCCCTTTCTTAGCTGCCTCCATCCTGGCCTTTGTGACAGCGTGGCCAGCAGGCTGGCTGACCCTGCAGGGCCCCTTTGCCATCATCCCCTCAGTTCATTAAGGTGGATTTTTGGCATCCTTGCACGGAGGTCTCCTCATTGGGTGCTTTTGTTAGCCCCTACCTGGTGCCAGGCAAACCGCTCTCTTAACACTGGACATGCCCAAATTATTAAAGTGCCTTAAATTACATCCCACGGCGGCCTCATACTTGACTGCCTTCTACCCTTACCTTGTTCACCTGCTACGACCCTGTTTGAATAGCCATTCTTCATTCTACATTCTTAACAAGGTTATTTGCTCTGCATGCCCAATGAGATTGTGCCTTATGTGATAAGTTCTCAGCTTTGAGATTTGCCCGAGAGGGCAGACTTTTCAGCTGCTAAGAGAATTAACCTTTTAGTTGAAGATGGCCCTTATTGCTAGATGTGCCTTCATAGCCTGAGTTTGTGACCATTTAAGAATGTCACAGTGGTATACGGTGACTTTTACATGCCCACCATCGATCAGTTTCACGAGTCAGGGTGACCAGGGGTGAGTAACAGTCTGAGCCAGCTGTGTGGTTACGTATGCCAATTTATTTTTAAAAAATGGCTCTGTAGAGTCACCTCGATTATTTATAAAAGTAGGAGAAAGGAGTGACAGTGATAATCAGAATCCACTCGTAATTTGAGACCTTGTTTGGGTGAGTCCAACCCACTGTCTGGCTGCTAGAGGGGTGGAGAAGAAATAAATGGGTCAGGTCGGGGGCTCAATAGATTCTCAGGATCCTTGAGTACTAGAGAAAATGTTTCATAGTTTTGTAACCATGAACTGAGTTGTTTAGACAAATCTAGGGCTCAGCATAGGGTAGGTATTCTCCAAATTCTAATTCCCTTAATGGTTCTTGCCTTATGTGTGTGTATGCTGGTATGCTGGATGCATTTATTTACCTTGATAACAATTGAATACTAGCTGTGTCCCAAATACTCGGTACTAACGTTTCTCTCTGTCTCCACTTTAGATACAGTAAAACCTTGGATTGCGAGTCACGTGTTCTGTGAATGTTCTGCAAGACGAGCAAACATTTCTAATAAATTTTAACTTGATAAATGGGTGATGTCTTGCAATGTGAGTAGTACGTGATGCCAAAGGTCACACGATCACAATTGAACCAACGGTTCTTCTCTCTCTCTCTCTCTCACACACACACGTACATGATGTAGGTTTGTGGGTGATTGTCTCCCATGCTCTGGTGCTCAGTCTCAGGCTGCGGTATTTGGCAGAAATGAGTGATTTTTTAGAACATTGGAGGGTGTCTACAACTGACACTAGTGTATTTTTTGTCACTTCAAAGCACCTATGGACAGTTCTTTGTTTTTCCACACAAGAGCAAGCTTAGGAATGCTTTGCTTCATTCTAGGTCAGGCTGCCTGCAGAAAGAGACCCTTTCCTCTGCCACCTTATTGCCAGTTACACTAAATACAGTGGATGATAAGAATTCATTAAAACTGTACCGTAGTCAACATCCATTTGTGATAGTGAAAATTGTCCTACACAATAACCCTCCTCTCTCGTCTCCCTCATACCAGCCACAAAGGTTTTCAAAGGCAAGTGCAAGTTAATTTATTTTTCTTTCTGTTTTGTATTTTCTGTATTATTTTGTATTATATAACATATAATCATTTTTATATGAATATTTTTGGGTGGTGGAATGAATCATCTAAGTTTCCATTATTTCTTATGGGAAATTCGCTTTGATATAAAAGTGCTTTGGATTACAAACATGTTTCCACAATGAATTATGCTCACAAACCAAGGTTTTACTGTACTGTGCACAAAGGGGGCCCTCTTACAACCTTAGACACAACGCTTCTATTCTCTTCTTCCTCTTTTGTCCCAATGTATTTCCATTTTGTTCTTTCTTGCTTCTCAGTCACGGAATAGAGGACTAGTCCCCAGTGGATGGCAGTGAACAAGAAGGACAAGAGACAGCAGCAAGAAGTAGCATAAAGGCCTTAAAACTTGGTACAGCTGCAGACTTTTTATCTTCAAAAGGTGCCTCTTGAACATGCGTCAAGTGGTTCTTGCACTTTGTCCCTACTTTTTTTTTTTAATTTTTTTTTTTACGTTTATTCATTTTTGAGACAGAGAGAGACAGAGCATGAATGGGGGAAGGTCAGAGAGAGAGAGAGGGAGATACAGAATCTGAAACAGGCTCCAGGCTCTGATCTGTCAGCACAGAGCCCCACGCGGGGCTCGAACTCACGGACTGCGAGATCATGACCTGAGCCGAAGTCGGACGCCCAACCGACTGAGCCACCCAGGCGCCCCTTGTCTCTACTTTTGACGGCACTTGAGGGCACCATCGTGATTACAGGGTCAAGGGGGAGTAGGAAAATTGCACAGAGTAGATTCAGAATCATCTCAAACACAAAATAGGAAAACAGTGATGTCACAAAATTACTGCGTGAAAAATTCTGAGCGTGGAACTCTACTATGTTACTCTGGAGCCTGCACTTAAAATGGAAAAAAGGCACACACCCTTTGGCTCTCTGGGCCTTGTACCTGCCCCTCTACAGTGAGGCAGTGTTCTAGAATTGAAGGTTTGTAGAGAGGAAGGAACGCCAATCCGGTAGAAGGAGGAAATGGCAGCTTTGTGTGGCTCTGGGGAAGGAACCACACTGGGGCTGCTTGCAGATTCATCTGAAATTCTCCGAGTTATTCTCCTGAATAGAAGCATTCTCTTTGCTAAAACAATCATGGAGAACAGTCTATTATTCAACAATCTATTGAAAGACAAGTTAATGGGGAAAAAGGTGTCAAATCTTTGGCTTCTGCTGCTGTTTGTAGTAGAATTTGGAATAGGACAGTATATAATTTAACTCCAAATGATATCATTTTATTTAATTTTCTTATTTTATTTAAAAAATATGTATTATTTATTTTGAGAGAGAGAGGAAGAGCATGAGCAGGGGAGGGGCAGAGTAAGTGAGAGAGAGAGAACCCCAAGCAGGCTCCTCACTGTCAGCACGGAGCCCTACGCGGGGCTGAACTCATGAACCGTGAGATCATGACCTGAGCCGAAACCAAGAGTCGAATGCTTAATCCAGCGAGGCACCCAGGCGCCCTACAAATGATAGCATTTTCATCTCAGCAGCATGCCATCGTGCAGTGCTCTGAGAGAGCTCCTTGTTGTCATCAGTCCTGCATCTTGGAACACAAGATGTAGTTGCAGGTGCACAGATCTTGGCCTTAGAGTCCATCCTACATAAGCCCTTCCACTTCCTGGCTTGCTCTTCCTCAGGGAGCCCCTTCACCTCTCTGGATCTCAGCTTTTGCTGAGATTTGGCAACTTGGGATACTAGCAACCACAGCATCGGGGTGGTAGGTAGGATGGTTAGTTGCAGTGATGCACGTTTCAAGCGTTCAGCCTTTGTCATGGTGTGAGACTTGTATCTGTGCACAGTATAGGTTTTTACTTTTTGTCTTTACTTTTCCTGAACAAGTACCAAAATCCACAACTGAACACAGTTTTTCTTTTCAAGATTTTTTTTTTTTTTTAATTTTAGAGAGACAATGAGCACATGAGTAAGCGGGAGGGGGCAGAGGGAGAGAGAGAATCTCTCCACAGCAGGCTCCACAGCACACCCAGCAACCCAGTGCAGAGCTTGATCTTACCATCCTGAGATCATGACTTGAGCAGAAACCAGGGGACCAATGCTTAATCGACTGAGCCACCCCTGTGCTTGGAGGAAACACAGTTTTTTAGGGCATTTGGATTTCTGTCAAAGTAACCTAGGCCAGTGTTCTCAGACTTTCATGAAATCTTGCAGATAAAATGGAGCTTAGGTAGGGGACCTAAGTCTCCACTGTTCAGTCTCTCAAGCAGGATTTACATGGTGACCTGTGGACAGCACTCCCATCTCCTTGGAAAGAGTGACCCTGGAGTTGTGCACTGAAATGTATTTAGTAGAACTACTTGTTCTCCCCTGATTTGCTTATTTCTCTGAGATATTTTAATGGTACCACTACTGGATTCCCAAAGAATATGTTGGAACTCTGCACCACACATTCTCTCTGAAACCAAAGGGAGAGAATCTCATGCTTAGGGGATTCTGAAGCACCACGTGTTTGGACCCAGGATATGCACTCAAGATATTTCCTTGAGGGCATTCCGTTTTTAAGCAATGCAAGCCGACTATCAGCACAATTTCTCAAGGATTATGACTTGTCCTTGGGTGAACTCTGACACCTGAGGTCAAGATGAGCTAGAATATTTACTCAATCCCTGGCATGTAGTGCCTTTCCTGCTGATAATTTGTAAACCATGGATTTTAGTGGAAAGTTACAGAATATTTTTCTTGAATAGCCAAGTTCCCCTATATGTGCTCACTGATGCGTACTCAGTGGAACATCAGTCCCGAGCCTATGAAATCCTTTTTACACAATTAGATTGTACACTTTATGCATACTAATAAGGTGTGGGTATGGGATGTTTATCTCCTTCCTGAGGATTATAAATTCTTTTGTCAGGTACTGTCTCTTTCTATTTCACTGTGTAATATGTGCCCGGAGGCAACTATTCTTTGTCAGAGTGCATGCTCCAAACAACCGAAATCAGTGAGGCTAAAGAATATCCTGAAATGGGTGTCTTAAATATGTTGCATTTTCCCTCGCTGGTATAGGCACCAACCACTTGGTGGCTTTCCTCCAGCAGCTGTTATACTTATCATGTTGGTTTTCAAGATAGATTGTTTATTTTATGATCATTTAAAGAAGAAAACTGAAAATTGGTGGAGTATAGAATGCCGTACTTGGCTTTTGATTTGGGACAGATACTTAAATGGTGAATGCGAGAGCCAAATTAAAAAAAATTTTTTTTTAATGTTTATTTATTTTTGAAAGAGAGGGAGACAGAACAAGGGAGGAGCAGAGAGAGAGAGAGAGAGAGAGAGGGAGACACAGAATCCAAAGCAGGCCTCAGGCTCCGAGCTGTCAGCACAGAGCTGGACACGGGGCTTAAACCCATGAACCGTGAGATCGTGACCTGAGCCGAAGTCGGACACTTAACTGACCGAGCCATCCAGGCACCCCTGCGAGAGCCAAACTTTCTTTCTCAACTGCAGTCGGCGATATTTTGAGGTCTGGAAGATATTCTTATGCTGTCACTGTATTTGGTTTTCCTTTGCCTGTTTTGCTTTTGGCCATCTTGTATTTTTGAACTGAAGTAAAGGTTTTGGTTACCAGTTCCTTTGATGTTTCCAAGCCAGTTTAGATCAGGCAGTTGAATGAGAGGTCATACCTTTGGAGTCAGAGTTCTGGATCTGCATGCTCTCAGCCTATTCTTAATCGCAGGGGAGTAGCTCTGGGTTATAGATAGAGAAGAAGAAGGAGAAGGAGAGGAGGAAGAGGAGGAAGAGGAAGAAGAAGAAAAACTCTCATGAATCTGCATGTTCTGAATTCAGTGGCCCATATGACTGTCCCAGCTGCCTGCAAGTGGTCAGTGCTATTTTGTGGATATTATGTAAGTCGACATCCACCAGTGTAGTTGTATATTTTTTGGGTCATTGTTACAAATTTGAAAGCAATGGTGTGCTCTCCTCTCTCATGATTTAGTAATAGATGCTGCATAATTGTCTGCTAGGCATCCAAGGTTGGGCTCTCACAGTTGTGGTGGGGACTGTGTGCTTACTACTGGCAGTACATCAATTTGACATACTGGTTATTTGCTTCCTCCACTCCGCTAACCACAGTGGATCTCAGCCCTTCTATGCGAAGCCGGCAGAAGTGATTTGAAATGAAAATGAATATTAATAATCTATCACATAGGTGGCTGTTGGCTGTAATTCATTCTGAGTAATGCTGGCGAGGATTCTGAACACATGCCTGAGAGTCTTCAGACATACAACCAATTCTATCACACAAAAGCGGCTCTGCACAACTACGCCGTGGTAAGCGTCAGTGTGTGTCTGCCTACCTCAGTTTTAGGAGCATCATTTTCTTATATCTGATATCACCAAAGATAAGCATGCCCTCATTACTCTTGTCACAGAGATCGATTTTGGGGTGTGGTGGTATTATACATCTACTATGAGTGCCAATAGGTTTTAAATAAAGGTCTGATAATTGTAGACATTATCTTCATTTCAAGGATGAGTAATTTGGAAGTTGTGTGGAAATAGTGCATGCCATTATATATATATATAAAACGTAAATATATATATAAATATATATATAAATAGTGTGTGCCATTATATATATATATAAAACATAAATATATATAAATATATATATAAATAGTGTGTGCCATTTTATATATATAAAACATAAATATATATAAATATATATAAATAGTATATGCCATTTTATATATATATATAACATAAATGTATATATAAATATATATATATATAGTGCGTGCCATTTTATATATATACATATAACATAAATATATATAAATATATATAGTGTGTGCCATTTTATATATATAATATAAATATATATAAATATATATAAAACATAAATATATAAATATATATAAATAGTGTATGCCATTTTACATATATATAACATAAATATATATATAAATAGTGCATTCCGTTTTATATATATAAAACATAAATATATATAAATATATATATAAATAGTGTATGCCATTTTATATATATATATATAACATAAATGTATATATAAATATATATATATAGTGCGTGCCATTTTATATATATACATATAATATAAATATATATAAATATATATAGTGTGTGCCATTTTATATA